>NC_068987.1:41946493-41947755 GCF_001194135.2 Octopus bimaculoides
AAACACACACAAAGAAAAATGAAAGAAATGAAATGTACACTCGTGTGATACATGCATGCAATGTACAAATGAAAGAAAACATGCAATATGGGCAGTAAATGCCACCTAGTAAAAACAAATGAGACAATGAGAAAACAAATCGTGATGACTACTGTCCAGGAACTGGAATCACGGAATGTGAAAGTCTGAGCGTTTGTTTTTACTGAAAGGAAAGAAAATGTATGAGTGCACAAGTGTGTGTGTGAGAAAAAACACAGAACATAGTAAAAGTGTCTGTAGAGAAAAAAATCCAGTTCGTACAAGAGTTACACAAGTTGATTTTGAATGTCCGTGCTCAGGAAGTTGTGGTCAAGGAGCAGAGCTATAGTTGAGCATCAGAATGCTAGTTGTGACCGGTTACCCGGTACGGAATATTCAATGAAAGTTACACAAGGAAAATTTGGTCTGTTGATCGTGAGTGGAAAACATCCACTCTAACAGAGTCGACAAAACCGAGTGTGTTGATATGGTGTGTCCCTGGTGGTTGGGTTGTTGGCGCACGACATTGTGGTAGACAGTACATTGATGGTGAAGACGTCGGCGCAGGAACTGTAATATAGCTGTGTTCTGTATGTGTGGTGGTAATGATGTTGACAGTGGTAATGGGTCAGTTGAAACTTGGCGACGTCGGGGGGAATGCTTGTAGTTGGTAGTAGTAATTGTTGTCGTCACAGTGGTAATCTTGGTTGAATGAAGCTGGTGGTGAAAAGGTTGTTCGTTCATTGTTGTTTGTAGAGGTGCGCTTTTTACAGACGATCGACAGACAAATCTCTGTACGACCATTAGCGAAAACCTCGAAGAAAAATTTTCTTAACCCAAGATGAAAAAAAACGACCATGCAAACTTAAAAGAAAAAGGAGAAATGGTGACGAATGGAAAAACAGAGGACTCCTTTTATTTAAACGTGTCACACGGTCGAACACCAAAATATATATCAAAGATGATATACAAGTAATTATGTTATACTACGGTAACATAGATTTTGTAAATACCAGTAATGAGACGATAGAAAAGACAACCGTATGAAATGAATAACAAGAGTTATTGTGTGGCATAAAAGATGTATGTGTATGTGAGAGTGTGAATGCAACATATAAAAACATAATAAAAAAACAGGCCGTCTATATGTATGTGAGATATCACAGCAGAAAGAAAGTCAGAACACGTGAGAGTTTTATACCAAGTTTTTTTTTTGAGTACACAATTGGAAAGTCGCAGGCTGT
>NC_068987.1:41948427-41959521 GCF_001194135.2 Octopus bimaculoides
TACATCATTAGATGTATACCTGACTTTCCTATATAAAATTAAGAATATAAACGGAACACTGAACTCCGGACTATCAACTTATACAACATTTATTCAGGTGGTAAATATATACATCTTAGCTCTTGTTGTTACAGCTTCTATGTGTGTGAGCATAGTTGTTAGGACGTTGTTATGTAGATGTGAGCGAGCTGTCGAGTGTAAGTCCGAAAGATGGAGAGTGACAGCTATACACGTAAAGAGACTGTCTGCAGGTTGGAATGTCAGAGACACTGCTTGACATGTCCATGCTCTATTGCTGGCCAGCAAGAAAGAGAGAGAATTAAGCGGGAAAGCTTGCTTGTTTAATTCCACGCATGCGTGAGACTATGCATGCGCACGGCGTTACTACATGCTTAAGGTTGCAAGAAATGAAGCCAGTATGCTCTGATGTATGTGTAATGTCAGTGTGCATACTCGACAGAGTGTAAGTACCTTGAGAGAAAAGTTGGACCTAAGAAGCATCAGTTGTGGAGTACAAGAGAGACGATTGCGCTGATATGGTCATGTGGCGAGAATGGATGAGGATAGTTGTGTGATAAGTGCCACACCCTAGCGGTTGAGGGTACCTGTGGAAGAGGTAGACCCAGGAAGACCTAGGATGAGGTGGTGAAGCACGACCTCCGAACATTAGACCTCACCAAAGCAATGACTAGTGACCAAGACCTTTGGAAATATGCTGTGCCTGAGAAGATCCGGCAAGCCAAGTGAGACCATAATCTGTGGCCTCTGCCAGGGGTGTAGCCAGCCTACTTATTCGTACCTTTACTTCATTGGACTCTAAACTCTGCTTGCGAAGACCTGTTGACGCAAGTGAAATTGAAATTGAATCAAATTTGACGACTCCCATGCTAACCTTTCCTTCATTGGACACTAAACTCTGCTTGCGAAAACCTGTTGGGGCAAGTGAAATCGAAATCGTAATTGAACCAAATTTGATGACTGGCACCTGTGCCAGTGGAGTGCTAACAGCACCGTCTGAGCGTGATCATTGCCAGAGCAGCTGTCTGGTTTCTGTGCCGGTGGCATGTAAATAGCACCATTTGAGTGTGATCGTTACCAGCGTTGCCCTACTGGCACGTGAAAAAACATTCGAGCGAGGTCATTGCCAGTGCCACTGGACTGGCTCCTGTGCAGGCAGCATGTAAAAAACGCCATTTTGAGTGTGGCCATTGCCAGTACCTGACTGGCCCCCGTGCTGGTGGTACGTAAAAGCACCCACTACACTCTTGGAGTGGTTGGCATTAGGAAGGGCATCCAACTTTGCGAGATCAGATTGGAGCCTGGTGCTGCCATCTGGTTCTCCAATCCTCAGTCAAATTGTCTAACCTATGCTAGCATGGAAAGCGGACGTTAAACGATGATGATGATATCTATATATATATATATATATATATATATATATATATATATATATATATATATATATATATATATATATTGGTGATGGTGGTGAAAGGTCTGAAAGTATTGGACAGTAAACGATGATGATGAGGATGACTGACCTGTGAAGCCTGTTTACCCAAATTCCATTGTCTGTTTTCATTAGACCACTATTTCAGCGATTTTCAGAGTGAAGTGAAGCTGTTTAAACTCTTTTACTTTTTGCATTCATGTTGAATGAATGAAATATTAGAGAGTGATGGTGGTTGATTTATTGAACAAATGATTGTGGATTTATCTTAGGTTTACACAGTTACATAAAGACAGGATTTATATCAAAAGAGTTAAGTAAATGAAGGATGTATTTCAGAACAGAAACAAAATAGAAAATTTGTTGTTTAGTCTGATGGTCAGGCATCTCTAATCAAGACATGTCTCCATAATCAAAGTTGTCCCAATCATGGCTATCCCATCTTTTTCTTTAAGTTTCGTCTATACAGTACTACATTAACAAATGTGATCTTTTTTCTTCTTAAACAGAAAGGTGTGAAATGAAGGCTATTTGGCTGTTGTTTATAGCACTTTAATCAATTTTGGAATAGCTCTCTTCTGTTGCTAGAAGCGATGTTAGGCATGTTTCTGAATTATGAAATTTGGGGAAAATAGCAGTGACAAAAATTGTGTGCTTGAGAAAACGTGTCAAGTTGAGTGAAATTGTAGTCATGACACATAAAAGGCACCTACTACACTCTATGGAGTGGTTGGCGTTAGGAAGGGCATCCAGCTGTAGAAACCAACCAAACAGACTGGGGCCTTGTGCAGCTTTCTGAGTTACCAGTTCTACTCAAACCATCTAACCCATGCTAACATGGAAAACAGATGCTAAATGATGATGATTGTATCCATAAAGTCATGGTGGGATTTCAAAACTATTGATGTATCTTCTAACGCTACACATTTCATATCCATGTTGAATAAGAGACTAATAAAGTTTTGATATGGCTTCTATTTGTTGACCTACACACATCTAATCCATACTCCAGTTCTTGCTACCAACAACGAAGAACATCAAGCGTAACAGATTGAACAGCATCACTGTTGTGTTCAATACTTGTAATAGGAACATTACATGTGTGGTGGCTCTTCCTTTAACTTGCAAACGTGCGTCACTAATTCAAATTTTACAAGCCAAAGAATGCATTGAGCTCTCCTTTGCACTGTCCATGTCTTGACTGCTGCATCAGCTTGGCATGGCATCAGTTATGTCACTGTCATGTGACTAGCTGCATGTGCATCTCAACGTTCTTTGTACACTCATCCAACTGGAGTATCAATGAGATATGTGTAGGGCAACAAATGGAAGCCACATTGAATTGCACCAAACTATATAAATTTCATTAGTTGATCACTTATTCAATACGGATATGAAATGTATAGTGTTGCTAGTTACATCAATAAATAGTTTTGAAATCCCACCATGACTTTATGGACAGACTGTATTATTGAAAGATTTCATTGAAAAAAGTAATTATCGCAAAAATAAGTTAAAATTTGTCCTGAAATAAGTGACAATATAAAACAAATTTTTTACATAGAACGTGACAAGGAGGGAGTTCAAACATCAGGGAAAAGAGAAGCTTCATCTTTTGTATTTTGTGTATTATTTCTTTTGATGAAGAAAATTTTAATGAGAAAGTGGATTTGACTGAACAAATTACAGTATGATGTACATTTGGCATGTGTTTTATTGACTTCACAATGATGTAAACTGAAATACTTTAAAGTTATTTATTAATAATTTCAATAATAATGGTTGAATATCAACAACATTGACATTTTGATGAAGGAGGCATTACTGATATGGGGGACATTTTTGTAGGAAACAACATTACACTAATATGGTGGATGTTGGTCCTTTTATGTAGGAGGCACTGCTACACTGATATAATGGATATTGGTGCTTATGTTGGATTATGTCTGCTTTCCTTGCTGGTATTGGCAGGATAGGTTTTCACATTCAAAGTCACCAGTTATTTCAAGGTCCTGCTCAGCTAAATGGGTCAGTGGATTGCATCTTGCATCTGTTTCAGTTTTGATTATGGTTTCTCTGGCTGGATGCCCATCTAAATATCAACGATTTTATAATGTGTACTTTTTCCATGGCATCAGCACTAGAAAAGTGTTGTCCTTAATAGAATTAAAGGGTCTGAGTGCTTTTTGTGGCACCAGCACTAGAAAGGTAGCCATGTCCTCAATATATTGAAAGGGATCTCACCACCTATGTGTCAGCTCACTTGCCAACTTCTTTGTAGAGTGAGACATGAGTAATAATGATGACAAGGGGAATGGGTGAGGGGGGGAGTGATTGGAGTACTCAGTTTTCTGAGTATATCAGCAGACAGTGTGTGTATGTCTGATTACAGGTGTAATATTGTATCAAAAAGTGAAAGTTCAGTAATTTCATAAAATATAAATTGAAAAAGAAAAAATCTGTACCAGACTGAAATAAGTAGGGTGGGGCTCAATATAATAATCTAAGACTCTGGATATGATAATATAAAACTCCAGCATGGGTATAGTTTGGTGATTGGAAGTAGTAAAAGAATAAAGTATATTTTAATTGTGAATCTGTTCAAGACAGTATAAAAATGAATGTTAAAGATACTGTGATTATGATGATGATGATAGTGAAAATGTTAATGTCTACCATATATTTCTTTGCAGAGAACTTTCGTTGCCTTTGTACCCATGACAGAGGCTTTGGTTATAAAGGAAGCACATTGCATCGAATCATTCCACAGTTTATATCCTAATCAAAACTCATTGGAACTATTTTCCAAGTTAATTTCTAGAGTTATTTTACATCATTAAAGATAGAATGTTTAGCATTAGGAAAATAATCTAGTTGCAAAATTTTGTTACTTTGTGTGGATCTATTCACATTTTTAGAATAGTCTTACATATATTGTATCAGGATAAATGGGAGGTTTAAATGTCTTTTAAATATGCACCCTTTAATGAATCAACATTCACAAAGGAATACCAACTACGATTTGATAAGCCTGACAACTAACCTTTTTGTCACCATTCTGCTATTGAAATGCTCTGCCTCTGCTTCAGTTGACATAAATAATGCAAGATTTAGTAAAATAACATCACTATTAAGTTGGTGTTTAGAACATTAAGTAACCTGAAATTTTGATAGACGATTTTAGTTTAAAAGTGGAAGTGTATATCATAGAATCAGAGGTAGTTTCAAGTGGAGGGATTTCAAAAGGTTTCATATATTATTTTTTTGTAGTAATTAAATTAAGAAGAGAAACATACCTCTTTTCTAGGTTAATTCTCTACTTTGTTTAATTAAAATATATAAAGTTTTTACTCTAAGAGCATGTTTAACCTTTTTGTTATTATATTACTTTTGTTTCAATAAATTTTGAAAATAATAAAGAATTAGGTAAAATAACTGTCTTCATGAAGCTGGTGTTTGGAACAAATTAACAGGAAAATTTAGATCGCTGTAAAACAGAAAGTTTGTGTCAGAACCTGGAACAGTCTCTGGCAGGTAGGTAGGAAAAGGGTTAAAACATTTTCATTTTAAAAGCTGTTACACTGATAACAATGAATAATGAAAAGGATTTGTAAAATGAGAAGTGGTCTTTTTTTTTTTGGAAACAATATTAAGGATTTGTATCACTACATTATATTTGTCCTTAACTCTGAAGTACATGTGTCAAGGAGGTGACTTTACGAGGCACAACGGAACAGGAGGAAAATCAATTTATGGAAATAAATTTGATGATGAAAATTTTGTCTTAAAACATACAGGAGCTGGTAAGTGGAAATAGCCTGCCATTTTGTTTTAGCTGTGTTTTCTTTATCAGCTAAGGAAATTTAACTTATTTGAAAAACTAACAATTATTTATTGATGTGTTTCTTTATGCCAGCATAGAAAACGTAATAAATGATTGAGTTGATAGAAGTGCTAGACAATTTATCAAGTGGATAGTGGTTCATACCCTACTATGGTCAATGTTGTGTGTCTCTGGCTGACACACAGAATATCCATACCTAACTACCTGATATAGATCCATATTGGATACCTTTTGCATGGTTCATTCTATTGCAAACATTTAGGCCAAGTCTCTGGTTTGAAAATAATCTCTTTGTACTCTCCCAGAGGCCCCGAAAGGAGTCATGGCTTCTACTGTTGCTTTTTTTGACTGTCAGTAAAAAATGTGATGTAATTCTTCAGTTCTGAGTTTAGTTTCTTTTTTTTGGAGGAAAATTAATTTGTGACAGATTGAGATAATTTTAAAGAAGGTTGTCTTTCATAGACTTAATCATGTAAAATTGGAGATAAATACTGGCTGAGTGGACTGCAGATGTCCCCTGAGAGGAAAAAGAATTATGATAATTTTTAATCTTGATATAGTCAGAGAATTGTGTTGAGAGTGTAGTTAATTTGGGGTAAAGAATATAGTTAGATCAATCCCAAAACTTGTTTTATGAGCCTGGTAAAGTTGACATTAGCAGGGTTTGAACTCAGAATGAAAGGGAACATAATTCAATACATCACAACCCTAATAATGATAATGTTATAATTGTTTCAAATTTTGGAATAAGACTAGCAGTTTTAGTTGAAGTGGGTTAGTCAATTACAGTGACCCCAGTACTTGACTGATACATTATTTTACTGACCCTGGTTGGATGACCTCAGCAGCATTTGAACTCAAAACATAGTGTTAGAAGAAATGTTGCTAAGTATTTTGTCCAACATGCTAGCACTTCTTTCAGCTTGCCACCCTAATAATAATGATAATAATAATAACAAGAGCACTCAGAGAGCACCAACATCTGCCAAAGCAACACTAACGTCCTCTCAATGATTAACCAGAGATGATTTTTAAAATGAGAATATCTGGAATAAACTCAACTGCTCTCACAAGCCAGAATACTGAAAATGAACTTGACCGCCCTCAAAAAAAAAAAAAAAAACAGAAAAATAATCCAGAATCCTTGTCTGGTACCGTATCGATCCCAAAATCTAATCAGTTTGTGCCAGTCATGAGGCCAAACATCCCTGAAATTTTCATTGGAATCCATCTAGTGATTCTTGAGATATCTTGTCCATGCACAACCAAACAAACGAACAAACATGACTGAAAACAATACCTCTCCCTTTGCTAAGGTGGAGATAATAATTGTTTCAAATTTTGGCACAAGGATAAAAATTTCAGGAGAGGGACTAAGTTAATTAAATCAACCCCAGTGCTCAGCAGGTACTTATTTTTTTTTTGACTCTGAAAGGATGAAATGCAAAATCAACCTCGGTGGAATTTGAATTCAGAGCATAAAGACAGATGAAATACCACTAAGCATTTTGCCTGGCATGCTGATGATTCTGCCAGCATTCCACCTCAATAATTATAATATTAATAATAATAATAATGATGATATTAACAACAACAATTATAATAAGAATTTCACCTTTCTTGATAGCTTCATATTCAGTTAGTCACCTTACTTAACAGTTGAGTATTATTATAAATTTCATTTTTAATTAAAAAAATTGAACTACACAAATAATGTATATAAAATTTAATTAGAAACGTTAGAAATAATGTATATAAAATTTAATTTAGAAACGTCTTCCTTGCAGGTACATTATCAATGGCTAACAGTGGACCCAACACCAATGGTTCACAGTTTTTCATTTGCACAGAAAAAACTGATTGGTATGTATCAATAACATACAAATTGATATTTATTGTATTAATAACATACAAGTTGATATCAATAATACACAAGTTGATATCTATCAATGACACACAAATTGACATCTATTGGTATATATAGCAATAATATACTTGTTGACGTTAGCAACAAATTAATATCCATTGATAAGTTGATATCTATGCTACAAATAAGACATGACACACAAATTATTCTGGTAATATCTCTGTAATTATACTTTATACCTGCTGCTTTGTTGATGTGGAGTGATAATCACTAATATTCATGTTCTGTATCATTTTAATATCATCCTTTCACAATTAATAACAAACTCATTATCATTTACAATTAATAACAGACAAATCCTCTTGATGATAGTTAGCTGAAGACCTTTGATACTAGATCAAGGTCACAAATTTGGATGGATGAAACCAATTTAGTCAGACCCTAGTACATGACTGGTTACTTATTTTATACTTGTTCCTGAAGGATGAAATACAAATTTTTTTCAATGAGATTTTTTTCAATGTAACCAAATTGAATTAAATCATTTTATCTTGCAGATACTCCTGTGTTTGTCTAAAAATGGTTTCAAAGGAGTGTTCAGTGATTTTTGCTATACTGAGTTTTATATATCAGGAATGTATGATATATATTGCTATATAACTAATTTCAGATGTAATGTTATATAGCCAGTATGGTGTATTATATGTAACATGCTTGTATGAAGTTATACAGCTAGTATGTTACTTCTTATATTTTCATATTTTGCAACCTAACAAAGACTTTTGGTAACAAAGACTTGGTAATAATGACTTTTAATGCAGATAGAAAGCTACACAGACTAGAAGAGAGTAGAATTAGATCGATTCCAAGACTTATCGATTGGGATTTATTTTGTCAATCCTGGTAGGACTTAAATTCATTTAACATGTTTTTTTTTTAATGCTAGCATGGATTGGATGGTTTGACCAGAACTGGCAAGTTGGAGAACTGTACCAGGTTCCAGTCTGATTTGGTTTAGTCTATATAGCTGGATGCCCTTCCTAACGTCAACCACTTTACAGTATGTGCTGGGTGATTTTAACATGGCACCAGCATGAACACTTTTATGTGGCACCAGCACGAGTGCTTTTTACATAGTACCAGCACAAGCCAATCATCTTCTTCAGGAAGAGTAGGTTTTAACATTTCTTCTATGGAGAACAGGTCTTCTTGAGCACAGCAAGGCACCAGATAACTCAGTCTTTTGTCATCTCTTTTGAAAGGTTCACTCTCCAGAAGTTGTCCTTCAGTACTTCATCCCATGTCTTCTCGGGTGTCCCTCTTCCATGAGTTCCATCTGCTTTTAGTGATCAGCACTTCTTTATGGCACTGTTGACATCCATCTGCATCACATGACTTATCATCCATCACCATATGGTGAACATAATGTTTTTCTTGGTGGTGGCAATTGCAAGACCTCCAGATCTTGGGTTATCTTCAAGATTCTGCCTTCCCTATCTAAAAGCGCCCACTTTTGCACTGTTGATAAAGCTGGTGTGACATTCACTAATGTAGCAAGCATGTCAGCATGAATGATTAGGGAGGCTCAGCTTTTTTTCAGCAAGTACTTGATAACAGCACAATGCTGAATTTTGTTGATTTTCAAGAGAAATTGTTACCAGTTACTTTTGAAGCCTTCTTTGAGCAGTCAGATGTCAATTTACCTGGAAAGTAACAATGCAGCTATTAATACGAAAATTGGAAATTAATGTATGGAAGATTTCACAGCTCTAGCATCACTCTTTCATAAGCAGCCTATGAACTTTTCAGCCCAATCTCATACATAGCCATTACATAAGACTCATACACAGTGCAGCTAGTTATGATTGAACAAGAGAGTACATTGGAATGTTACATCAAAGGTTTTACTCCTCTTCACACGAATAATTAAATACTTTTGTTGTAGACTATCTGTTGTACTTGTCAACTAACCCTATTGTTTTACAGGTACTTAGCAATTTTGAGGAAATGAAAATAAAATGATTGTAGAAGTGTTTAACCCTTTTGTTACCATATTCCTGTGGTGATTGCCTTTGTTATTATAAGCTGGTGTTTGGAACATAAATTAACACAGAATTTTGATGGAAAGTTTTTATTTTGATCACTTCATTATAGGAAGTAGTGTCAGGTGGGTTGATATCAAAGGGTTAAATTTAGAATGGAGAGTAAAAGCTACCAACTTGCCACCATTCTTGTGAAGAGTTATACATTGTGACAAATATGTTAACATGAGAGGACAAAGGACTAGGATGTCTGGCGGTATGAGACTCTTAAGAAGACCCACTCACCTCTGCAAAATTAACTCCTGGAAGCACTATATGCATAAATGGGTACCTAACCCAAACTCTTTTGAACATCCTCTCTCCCAACATCTCTCTCACTGCCACCCCTACCCAACTGAGACCATCTTATTTTTTTTGCTAACAAGAAACATTTCATTTGTTAGCTATTTTTCATCCATCAATGTCTCTTCCCAACTTGAACCACCAAATTATCTCTTCACATACACAACACTTACATTCCCCTCACTCAATTTTGTGGTCAATTCAACCATGACATCTCTCCCTTGTCCTTTCTGTAAACTGCATCACCATTACTATCACTATCTTGCTGTCTTCCCCCACTCTTTCCTACAACCCTCTACCTTCCCCAACTTGTACACCATTGATCATCCATCACTTCCTATATTTACCCGTCAATCCTACACGCTTTAAAGTTGTTGTCTACTTCCCATCACCACCTCCACTGTCCCAATACACTTCTATTCACGTCACACCTTGAGAAGCCACTTTCATTTGCAGCTTCTACAGATCATTCTCACTCTCTCTTATTGGTAACTATGTAGTTCGTCTGCAAAAGCCTATCCTTACATAAGTGGTACCCCCACCATAAACCTAGGTTTTGTAGTCTTGTGAGCCACATAGCAACCTCACTAGTGCTGGCAGCATGAAAAATGTACCTAGTATATGCTGTAAAGTGGTTGGCATTAGGAAGGGCATCCACCAGAATAAACCATATCAAAGCAGACACCAACCCAGCCAGCATGAAAAGTAGATGTTAAATGATGAGGAATTATTGAAAGAGTTTCTAGACCTTGGTAGAATTAAGTTAAATCTGTTTGAAATTGCACATATTGCATCTAATTATTTGATAATATGCTTTGATAATCCAGCTCGATTTACTCTATTCGAATAAAAAGACAGAATGATCATAGGACTATTTCATCGAGGATGACCAGGTACAACATTAGAACATTATACATGAAAAATATATTTCAAAATAACTTTCAATTGATTTCTCTATTTAATAACGATTTTTAATATCTACAGGCTGGACAATAAACATGTAGCATTTGGTAAAGTAATTGAAGGAATGGATGTTGTTCGAAGAATGGAGGTAAATTATTGGTTTCTGTTTTCTTTCCCATAATCAATATCAGTTTGATGATATTTTCTTTCATGCTGGTATGGTTGAGACGAATCAGGTAGAATCTCTTCTAGTCACCAATCTGTACTTGTTTTATAAGAACCCTCTCCATTCCACCACTTACTTTATGTCTACTGTATTATGGAACAATTGCTCACCAGAAAAATTAAACATCTTTTGCTTAGTGCAACTCATGACATGATTGACATATTTTTAATATATATATATATATATACACGTATATGTATATATACGTATATGTATATGCATGTATGTATATATATATGTATATGCATGTATGTATATATATATGTATATGCATGTATGTATATATATATGTATATGCATGTATATATATATGCATGTATGTATATATATATATATGCATGTATGTATATATATATATGCATGTATGTATATATATATATGCATGTATGTATATATATATATGCATGTATGTATATATAT
>NC_068987.1:41959835-41972887 GCF_001194135.2 Octopus bimaculoides
CAAATCGTCCAACCCATGCTAGCATGGAAAGCGGACGTTAAACGATGATGATGATGATGTGTGTATATATATATATATATAAATAAAAGTAAATGTTAGAGGTAATACTTGATAACTGTAAGCACCTGTGTATGACAGATCGTGGCCGGGGTGAAAGGATAAATTGGAAACATAAAAATAAAAACAAAACACAAAGGATTCTGCGGTACACGTGTTTCAAGCTTTATATTTGTTGCATCATTATTGGTATATAATTGATAGTATAAAGCTATCTTCAGCCGCAAATATATTCTTTCCCAAGAATTATATCACAAAGAGGAAATTAAAGGAGGGAGAAACATGAGAGATAAAAGGTGAGAGTCCACTTGGTATTGTCCATTGTAATATACCTCGTAGAATCTTTAATTTGAAATATTTACATAAAAGTTCATCGGTACTCCAAAATCTACGAGGTATATTACAATGGACAATACCCAGACTTTCAAGTCAGCAATCCGACTGACTTTTTTACCACTGCAGATATAAAAAGAGGCAATGATGATCGATTACATCGATATTTTTGTGAATCTCTGAAGAGGCCTAGCGAATCATGCATGTACCCCCATTACATCATTTTCATCTGCTAATTACTCCGGCACACAGGAGCTATAGGGATAGAATGGGGCATGCCAACGCTAGGCTGAAACAGCTGTAAGTTTCTGTATATTCTCCAATTGCTAAATGTACTTTATATTTATTACCTTAATTGTTAATATGGCATGGTATGTCATAAGCATCTGTATATTGTGGTTTTTGTCATTTTAGTTACAAAATAAACAAATTAATTCAATGGAATACAGCATATTCTCCTTCATTGTCTTATTGCTATATAAATTTAGGGTAAAATAACCCCCTTTTACCCGCACCCACTTATTACACTTGGTATAACACTAGTGTAGCAATAATTGGGTACCCTCCTAGCAGTATATTGGATAGATACTATCCCTTAGTGGGTTGAATTCTCAACCCCTAACTCTCTTGCATTATATACATATACACATAGAAAATACTTGCCTAAGGTGCCTTGCAGTAGGCCCGAATCTTTGACCACATAGTTGGGAAGCACGCTTCTTAACCAGACAGCCATGCAAGCACCTATTAAATATTTATTTAATAATAATTCTTCTTTATCTTTCAGAGTTTTGGTTCTAAGTCAGGGAAAACTTCTGAGAAAGTAACAATATCAAATTGTGGAGAACTTTGTTGCTGAACCAAAATTTGGGTAAAATAACCCAAATGAATGAGGGAACACACTGGCTGCTCTGAATTTTCATTTTCTAAAATTGTGTTTATTTATATATAAATAAATAAAAGAAAAAGGTGTTTTGAATCTCTTTAATGGAGGAAACTTAAAATGGCACATTAAGAGTGTATTCTATCAACATTTTGTTTTTTTATCATTGTTCAGGATGAATGAGCTGTACAACATTTTACATTTGCTGAACTCAATTCATGGGAGAAACTGATGTACCCAGTGTCCTGGCCAGCAGATGTAAACACATTTCTTCAACAAGATAGAGTGTACTAGTTGTCTTTTATGTTAATGGCACTGGCTACAACTACAATTTCTCTTAGCTTTGATATGTCTTCTGAAGCACAGCAACTGAAGATCATATTGCACCACCTTGTCCCACGTCATTGTGTTTGCATCTTCCACAGTTTCCTCCAGTTCGAGGTTGGCATTTCTTTATGCAGCTGTCTCATCCATATGCATTACATGACCACACCCGTAGTCTTTTCTCTTACACACCACATCTTATACACAATTTCTCTCTTAAGATAACACACTGTCATATGTGCACAATGACATTGCACATATTGTTTCATTTCTTTGCGTGTCCTCTGCAATTACAGCCCATGTTTCACTACCACATAACATGGCTGTTTGCTCACAGGCATCATACAATCTACCTTTAACTCTTAGGGAGAGGCCCTTTCTTACCAACTGAACTTTGCCTAGCCCATTCTTATTCTAGAAGCCTTGCTCTCAGAGCACACACCACCATTGGTGACTTGGTCATCTAGGTAATAGAAGCTGTCTACTACTTCTAAGGTTCCCCCTCGATATTTGACGAAGACTACTTTCTTTGTTAACCTTCATCTGATACTGCTGCACCTGTTATGTGTCTCTAGCTTGCACTGGGTACACATTAAGAAATGTCTACCTGTCTTTTCTACATACTGAACAGGGCATCCCGCTGAAGGGATTTCTGATTTGTCTGGTTTCTTACCAAGACTATGGTCTTTGCTAAATTAACTTTAAGGCCCTTTGATTCCGGACCTTGCTTCCACACCTGAAATTTCTGGTAGTGATTCAGCTTTAAGAACAAGGTCATCAGCAAACAGGAGCTCCCAAGGGCAGCTGGTCTTAGGTTCCTCTGTTATGGCCTGGAGGACTCTCATGAACAAGAGGGGGCTCCAAACTGATCCTTGGTGAACTATCTGTACACTAAATTCATTGCCATAACATCCCTGTACACAGCTTCCACACTGATCACTAGATAAGGGAGCGGGGTACCTTGTCAACAAAAGCCAAGTAGAGAAGTTTATTTTTGGTTAAGTACTTCTAAAAATAAAAAAAGGCTGAGCTTTTGGTATGTTTGCTGTGAAAGTTAGAATTGGCAACATTGACCTAGAAAAAAATTAAACATGAGCCCAAAGAAATGCTAAATAGATATGGAAGTATCTGAGGAAAGCTTAAAGTAAAAGAGAAAAGGGGAAGCAAACAAACTTTGAGTTGTTGCTTCAGACTGCAACAAAGTGTTTATGCCTGTAAAATGCAGACTTCTACCAATGTATGGTAGAAGTTACTGAAAAAAATAAGGTAAGTACAAGCTATTGGACATGTAATAACAACCTGCATAAAAAGTAGAGCTTGGCAGTTAAGGTATTTGGTTGGTTGGAGAATGTCACAAGTCAAAAAGCTCAACAAATATTTCAACGTCTGATCCCTGCTGTATGAAATCAATAATTTAACAAGATATAAGGTGACCTTCTTAGTGGTGGTGCAAAAACAAAAAGCACATAGTACAGCCTACAAAGTGTCATATTACTCTCACTTGTTATTTTTTTAATAACAAAACAACAATTAAAGAAATTATTAAAATCTAGAATTATATTTATTTTACAAATATTTCATCAGTAATAGTTTACAGAGCAGTAAAGCAGAAATATTTCTTATGGCAGGGAAATATACAAATGACACTTGAATGGATTGAGAAAGGATTGGTTAGGTGTCACTAGTTCTTTCGTCGAAGACTTCGACCTCGAACCCCAGGGGTTCGAGAAGGTCCCCGGGATCTTCCTACGTGACCTCTTGCTATTGGACTTCGGGTTGGATGGCCACGCATTATAGCACCTCTGCCTCTTGTAGCACAGCGTACACCCCGTGTACTATATATCATACTACCACGAGAAGTGGATGTAGCTGAAGCTGGGCTGGGGTTAGTGCTAGGGGTAGGTGTGGGGTTAGATGCCCAAACAAATTCTTCACGTCCTTTTCCTGATGATAAACCAGCACTTGTACTTGGTGTAGAAATTGTACTGGATGAGGTTGGATTCTGTTGAAGTGGTGTAGCAGGTACTTGGTGTTGCTGACTTGCTCCAGGAGACTGGTCCCACACAATTGGTTGAATTTTACTTTTGCGCAAACCTTTAAAAAAAAAAGTTTAACATAAATTAGGTTGTTATTTTCAAGACTATACAAGTTCTTACATTTAATTTCTCCTTAACATTTCCATTTATTATTGGTTAAATATGAACAGCCATGATTTCTTCATTCCACTCCTGACAACTAGCTGTTTTAATTCCAGTTCCTTCCTTACTAGACATATTGACATAAATCATAACACAGTATTAAGCAACATCAGCATGATTACTTAACTTATGGATTTCATTAACATCGATTTAGTCTTGAAAAATAATATTGGAGTTATGTACCACAAATGTTCTAGCAAGTCACACTAAACTGATTATGATGCTTATGTGTAGACATCATCTGACTTGCCAATGATAGCACAGAGGTACAACAGCTTCTATTAATGGCTATTCTAACAGTTGCATAGCATACAGATGACAAATTTTAACAAGATAGGATGGTATTCATCCTTATTATAAAAAGAACTCATTGCATAAAACTATAATGTTTCATACCAATAACATTGATGGCTAGGGACCAATAAGCTTTGAAACAGATTGTGGCGGTGTTAGAGATGCTCAATGGAATCTTGGAGGCCTAGGTTAGGTCACAAAATTTCATAAACCTCATATAAGCAGTGAGGAGTTAATTTTCCCTGAAGTTTCCGAAGTTCTTGCCAAATATAACCAACTCAATTTCACTAAGTAACAATGAAACTCAGAGGCAAATTAGCTGAAAATGTACACTTTTATAGCATTTTACAAACAACAAAGTTTACATTATGGCCTGATGAATTGATTCAGCTAAGAAATGAATCTTTGCTACTTGCTATATGTATTTCCCAAAAGCAAAACACTCAATCAAGAATTATTATTTGCAAGACAACGTGTAACTGATATAAGAGGAGAGTTTATATTTGCCTTCTCTGCATAGTTCTTTTAAAAGCAAAAAAGATCACTTTCAAAAATAGTTGTTTGGGCAACTGTATCAATGACCGGTTTGTCATAAAAATCTTTTAGTTTAAAAGAAAAACCCACAAACATACATATGTATCTAATGTTATTACTGTCTATTGTGGCATTCACCACCACAATTTAATTGCAAAAATGGCTCAGTGAATTAATTTTTTCAAGAAAGTTACGACAGCTGTGAACAAAATTGCATCTTAATGCAAAATTAATGAAGAGTATTTTCAAAAGTAACTGCTTTGTGCTTAAGTTCAATGGTTGATGGAAAGCTAACTTATTCGACATGTTCTTATGGAGTTTTTGAATATAAATAGTGTCTCAAGAGAACATGACATTGTCCGTCTGTTCAATATTATCTAGAATGTTTAAAAATGAATTTGAAATTACAATGGAATAACATTTATTTCAACATTAGTATTTAAGCACGACAGCGTCGCCTTACTGGCACGTGAAAAAACATTTGAGTGAGGTTGTTGCCAGTGCAGGTGGCAAGTAAAAAACACCATTTTGAGCGTGGCTGTTGCCAGTATTGCCTGACTGGCCCTTGTGCTGGTGACACATAAAAGCACCCACTACACTCTCAGAGTGGTTGGCATTAGGAAGGGTATCCAGCTGTAGAAACTCTGACAGATCAGATTGGAGCCTGGTGCAGCCATCTGGTTCGCTAGTCTTCAGTCAAATCATCCAACCCATGCTAGCATGGAAAGCGGACATTAAACGAACAAATAACTGTAGGGCAACATGAGTTTTATTAATTTGAAAAGTTATTAAAAAAAAGAAACTGAAAATATTAGGGATGAAATTTGGCAAAATTTTTTGTGATCACCTGGAGATGATCCTTAAAGATAGAGTGAAAAGAATTCGGTATCTTCTTTCACTGGATGTTCCAGATTGGGTAATTAATCCACTTTTAAATAAGATGATGATGGTCCTTTTTAGGAGAGCTTGTTTAATGATTTGAAATTATAAAATGTTTCAGATTGGTATTTTGTGTTATGGATATTTGTTTCAAACTACTTTCCCAACATCATATTTGGTAGAGAGAGGTTTTGGTGCTGCAATTTGCAAATTTTTAAACAAGATTTATAGTTTCCACTCACAAACATTGTACACTTGACATTAATACACCGATAACTCTCCACTAAGCTCATCCAACATGGTAATATTTACATGAATTTTATTAATTTTTATAAATCCTTTGAAAAGATTTTGGAATCGATGAAGGTGCAATAAGTTATGTCATTACAGTCAGAGGAATTTCACCAAGACAGTTCAGCTGTAAAAAAATTGTTTGCAAAATTTTTAATTGCTTAATCTTCAAACATTTTCAATTTATATACTGCACACAAGTATTAGTAGTTGTTTTGACTTTCCATATCATGTATATCAGTAGTCTTTTAATGTCAGGGTATGGCTAAACTTTATGGCAGCTGGTGTATACCAGCCTGTATGTTATCAAACTGATATTAGTTAAAGTTTAAAGGAAACAGCCCCACCCCCACCAAAACAAGAAAGAAAGAAAAAAAAAACCCAACAACAACAACCAATTCTCACCTTGAGGATCGGTACTGCTGCCACCGTCATCTTCAGAAGCTGATGGTAAACCTTGTTCACCAGATGTAGAAGCAGCCTGACCCTCACGGACAGTCCTGGAAGCTAAGTAAACAGAACACCTTATTTAACTGTACAGGTTGGTGAGAGAGTAATGGTGGTGGTAGTAATAGTTGTTACATACACTGGAATGAGGTGGGGAAGTGAAATGACTAGTAAGTAAACAAGACCAAATTGTACACAACAGTTTGATGCCTGAGAGAGATCTATTTCTTTTAAGGGTAGGAACAGCTAGATAAAGTTAATAGTGTGTTTGAATTTTTAAAATTCAAATGTTGACAAAAGAGTTTCAATGGAGAAAAACTTGGAATAGGACAAGACTAGGTAAGAGGAATTAAGAAACTGAAACAGAGATGATGGGATGAGATATTTGTTCAGTTGTTTGTATGTCTGTATGTGCGGGCTTGATAAATGTGTTATTGAGGTATTGTTTTACAGTTGGATACTCTTCCTTAAGTTAACCATTACTGACTTTTCAGGAATGGGTGGATGGTAATATTGATAGATACATATAGATGGATATAGGTAGAAAGACAGAAATTACCCATTTCTTCTGTAACTACATCTTCTTTTGGGGTGTCAGTTGATGAGGCAGAACTGTAAAATAAAATGACTGAATACAGGAACAATTTATTTTAGGATCAATATTAACTAATAACTATCACAAACATACTGAACTGGTTAAAATAAAGGGCCGAAGGAATATATGTACCAGTAATAAATATATCTAGTGACATGGTCTCAGGTTCAGTCCCACTGTGACACCTTGGGCAGGTATTTTCTGGATTTGGTAGGAAGTTGTTGTGGGTACATGTGTAAGTGCTTATGCCGCCTAACACATTTTACTGTGGCAATTTCAACTATCGTTACAGTTTCCTTTATAACATTGGCTGTTTATTTCTTGCAGTTGTCAACTTCAAGCAAAGAAGGAATTGAAGGCCTTAAGCACAGGTCCTCCCTTCAGAGCAAACCAATAAAGGAAAAAAAAAGCTAATTAATAAAGAGATAAATTTTTCTTGCATACCAGAGGAGCCTATATTGTGGAATTTGTTTTACCAAAAGGATTAACAGGCAGCATAATATGAAACCAAAATTAGCCTATAATTTCATTCACTTTTGCAAATTTTGGAGAAATATAAAAACAATTGTGACTGTGGCTGGAAGGGAACCTGTCAAATGTAATTCTTATTTTCTCACTTTGTTTTGAATTAATCATGCATTATCTTAGAGCTTTGAAGTTTTGATGATGTGATTGTTTATTTTTAAGTGTGACAGGCCAGATCTGGCTAGTTTGAACATAAAGCAAGTGGAATATTTTGGATGGATATGGTCGGTTTAAATGCTAAAGGGTTAAAGAAAGCTTACCAAATTATGTATTTAGTGCATCTGCACTAAATACATAATTTTAAACAAGTTGTCATTTAACAACAAATTGTTCTTCATTCAGTAAACCTACAATGAAAGGTGTCTTCACTTTTTGTATTCCTTAGACTATGCTATTCAGCATTTTCTTTTTTTTAAGACAGTAGAGGGTGAATTGAAGGAATTTAATTGTTGTTTCTTGTGAAGCAAATGATTATGTTACAAGCAGGCAACAATGGAACATTTGTGTGGAGGCAGTTTCCTTGATATGTTTATTTACAAGTTAGTCTTGATCTGCTGGACCTAGAAGTGTGGCATTGTGTGTTAGTAATAGAAGGGTGTGTATGTTATGTATAGTTGTTGGCACTCCGTCACTTACGACGTCGAGAGTTCCAGTTGATCCGATCAACGGAACAGCCTGCTCGTGAAATTAACGTGCAAGTGGCTGAGCACTCCACAGACACGTGTACCTTTAACGTAGTTCTCGGGGATATTCAGCGTGACACCCTGTGACAAGGCTGACCCTTTGAATTACAGGCACAAGAGAAACAGGAAGTAAGAGTGAGAGAAAGTTGTGGTGAAAGAGTACAGCAGGGTTCGCCACCATCCCCTGCCGGAGCCTCGTGGAGCCTTAGGTGTTTTCGCTCAATAAACACTTACAACGCCCGATCTGGGATTCGAAACCGCGATCCTATGACCACGAGTTCGCTGCCCTAACCACTGGGCCTCCACGTTATGTATAGTAAACATGAAGAAAATTGGACACATATGGAAGTGAAACAAAAATCTCTTCTTGACTTACCTGGTCCCCTCTTTTGCAGATGGTAGTTCCTTATTTGTACTGTCTCCTTGTAATAGCTGTTGGGGAGGGGTGGAGCTTACAGCAAAGTTACTGAAAACCACAGTTGCAGAGCCACCTTTGAAAAAATAACAGAAACACAGATAATGGTTTCAAATTTTGGTACAAGGCCAGTCATTTTTCTTAGCGGGTTGGGTTAGTCAATTACATTGACCTCGGAGCTCAACTGGTACTTATTTTATTAGCCTCAAAGGGATGAAAAGCAAAACTGACCTTGGCAGGAGTAACAACATTTCTGATTTAGGCACAAGGCCAACAGTTTTGAGGGGAAGAGGTTGATATTGAACCCAGTACTTGACTGGTACTTTTATCAACTCCCAGAGATAAGAAAGGCAACATTGTCCTCAGTGAGATTTGAACTGAGAACATAAAGGGCTGAAAGAAATGATGTAAAGCATATTTTCTAAAACCTTAACAATTCCACCAGTTTACTGCAATCATAATAATTATTATTTTTATCATAAACACAAGGCCCAAAACTCAGAGGGGGGAGTTGACACCATCTCCCCCAGTAATTTATCTTTCTGATTTAGGCCCAAGACCAACAAATTTGGGGTGAGTGGCAAGTCAACACTATCAACCCCAGTATCCAACACCCAAAAATGTCATGCGTACACAAACACAACTACACACACAGGTCCAGAATAATATAACATTTCAAAAAGATTTCACTCACCAGAAGTAGTCACTTGATGAGATGTGAAAGGTAAGTTACGGACTTGACCATCATCAAACTGCGAAAGGTCCATGCGAGTATCATCCATGCCCAAAGCTAAAATTTAGATATATCAAATATACCTGAATATATACTTTGATTTAGCATTTTATTGTGTTTATACATTTAAGTTGCATGTATTTGAAGTAGAAAGAAACATAGATTCATAAATGACCAAATTAAAAATGGCGACCTTCATGCTCTTCCACAGTAACTTTAACTGAATAAGTGAGGTGAAATGTTTACAACTGGCATTGAATTTGGTTTGTCAGTACCATGTTGCTACTGGCAGCTATCCATGAGCATACAGTACTACATACATGCATGTGGCCACCTACATATACACAAGGTGTTTTTTCAATCTATGTAGAGAGTAAAGAATAAAATGGAGAGAACTGTAAGGGTGAGGGACAGAAACAAACCAAACCAAACATAATGAAGAAAAAGGTAAACATAATAACTGATGTTAGTACCCAGTATTTTATGTGACTTTGAACTATTTAAAAATATTAAATGGATCATCACTATCCACCACTACGAACCACCACCATTGGTACACCAACAAGAATATAGCCCAGTGGTTGAATAAGAAGTTACAGTGTAATACCAAAAGTATTAATGTTATAAAATAGTTTTCAAATATGAACGGACAACTGTCATGAATCCAGTTAGTCGAGTCAGTAATATTTCTAACTTACCACAGCATCTCAGTCACTTTTATGGAATAATGCTCAACATTCAATAAGTTTGAGAATTAGCTGTCATAGAGACCTAACCATAAATATCATTCTTATTAACAACATTCATCTCACTACAACCAGATACAACAGTTTTTATTTCTAGTGCAACCTTTGCTGATAGAGACCATCATAACTTTCTATTCCACTAAAGTTGATTAGGATTACAACATGGTCATCAACAAGAAGCAACCTTTACTAACAAAATAAAGCACCAATCAAGGAATGTGCATAAACTACTTTACCTCCCTGTGATTCTAGCTCAGAGTGGCTGACTCCTTCTCCTGTTCCAAAGACAAAGCGTTGAGGCACTTGTGGATAGCTAAAGAGAGAGAAATTGTAAAATAAGCAAAGACCATTTTTAGCTTCAGATTTTAGAGTGTTTGATAAGACAGTTTAAGACAAGCTACGATCCTATATAGGATTTTACTATTGTCAAAACACCAGTTTATTTCTTTTCTGGACAAGTAATCTAAGCATATGTGTTACTATTATTTTTTATACTTTACTTTGATCGGTATATTTTATAATCACTTCCACATCCTATATATTTATACAAATCTCTTGTCAGATTTTTCTTACTTGGAACTGAATGAAAAAATGGATTTCAGTCAACATTTTAAACACCCATCCAATTTTTAAGAGATTCTGTTAAAGACCATTATTTGTAATGAAAAATCTTAGAAAAATATGTAGCATTATAGTTTTGGGATGAACAGAAGTTAATCAGAACACTTTTTCTCCACCTGTACCTCCCTCATTCCAATTTCTATTCTCTTGTTTTTACTTCTCTACTGTAGTCCTATTCAGTAAAAGGGGATATTAAGCTTGCAAGTGCACGGACATTAAATGATGATTTCCCAAATACCCATGCCAGCATAGAAAGCGGATATTAAATGATGATGATTTAATTGGTGTCAACATTAATGATGCATGTAAATCAGTCCATTAGAGAAAAAGAGATAGAGTAGCAACAGAAAGGAAGTAGAAATGTGAACAGACAGAGAGAGAGAGAGAGTGTCGATGGAAAGAGTGTTCTGGTTAAATCCTGTTTACTCTACAAGGGAGCATCTACAGACTTAGTGAGGGATATATGTGGTTGCACAACTGGCTAGAAATAGTAACCAAATCTTCAAATTGCATCCACTATTATTTTACAAAAAGGAAGAATAAATAGGATGTGGTTCTAGATGCCTGAAAATAAGTTAGGGTAGCCATGGTTAGAATTCCTTTGATCATACATCTGTTTGTTCAGGTCTGACCTACCGCCTTTTAGGATGATGTTAATTACATTGAATTTAATATTTTATTGATCTTTGGATGAAAAGCAAAATGAACACTGGTAGAATCTGAACTAAAAACATAAAAGGAATGTAATGAAAGAACACAAGACATTTCCTCTGATGTTCTGACAATTCTGTCGTCACTTGACTGAATTCATAAAAGTATCAAACATTAGGAAACCAATCCAATGACGCTGGTATGGAAAGAATGCAAAGGAAAAAAAACAACAATTTTTGTATATTTTCCTTTGTTTTATCCCATTATCATAAATGGCTACTGTGGAAGAAAATATTTTACAAAAGAGAGTTCTTCCAAGCCATTCATTCATTTTAGACATAGTAGCTGTCATAGATATATTTTAGACAACATTTTGTTGGACAAACAAATTCTTCAACAATAATTCTATAACCATTGCTGTATTTCTTGTATTCTCCATTTGGTTCTTGTATTTTCTGACTAAAAACAATCTTTGCTTCACTGAACTCTATCTAATCCACATCTAAACTTCTTCAAAGCCCTCACTTCACCACTGATAACCTTGTGACTGATTGTGCCAACATTTATGCAATAATTTTGAAGTTGGGCTTACCTTAAAGCTTCTGCAAAGCCATCACCACGACGAGGAACAAAAAGTGTTGGTGTGCTGGGAACAGTGCAGTCATCTCCTTCATCAAAAGGTCCAGGTGGTCCCTATTTAATAGTGATTAAATAGATTTTAGTGGTGGTCACATGATTATACCATTCAATGTCAAACACTGACTTCAATAACAATACAGACACATTAATGAAAGTGTTGATATTGTAATGAGCAGACATCCTTGAACCAGTGGAAGGTTGAAGACATAACAGCTGAGGGTGAGAATGGAAACAGATACACAAAGCTACAGTGACTTAGAAAGGATTTGACATCCAGAATTGCAAAGCAAAACTACTTTAAGCCTCCATTTTTGTCCTTCCTCTGCTGTGCTAAATAGAAACAGTAAGAGGCAATGAGAGATCCTCTACAAGACAATGAGGAAGGATCCTCTATGAGACAATGAGGAAAGATCTTTCATGTAAGACAGTTTATCAGCTAGACATAGCTAAATCTCCCATTCCATTTACCCCTTTAAATAAAAAAAAGACACATTAGGTAAAGGCTGACCCAAAATAATGATTAATAATGACTAACATTCCAATAAATCAGAGTTACTGGAGGACAAATCATTCTAATGGCTGAGAGATTAAGGTGTAGGATGCTTGGCCTCATGGTTAAAAATTCAAACCATACTACACTTGCCATATGGCTTGTCTTAGCCTGGCTAACACACAACTTTCCTTTCTAGGGCCTAAAAACTTAGGACCCCGCTCCATATATCTTTACTTGCTTCACTCATTAGACTATGGCCATGTTGGGGCACCACCTTGAAGAACTTCTAGTTGAATGAATTGACCCTATCCAATTGATTGCTTTTGCGGAAACACAAACACACTCAACATCAGTTGTCAAGTGATGTTGGAGGACAAACACAGACACAAAAATATACACACACATATCTATGACAGGCTTCTTTCAGTTTCTGTCTACCAAACCCACTCACAAGGCTTTCATCAGCTGAGGCTTATAATAGAAGACACTTTATCCAAGGTGCCATGTAATGGGACTAAACCCAGGTATATTTAACCCTTTCGTTACCAAACCGCCCAAAAAAAATTTTGGTTCATGTGACCCAGCCGCCCATAATCACCTATTCATATTTAAATGAGAATGTCCGAGCAAATCTCGTTAGTACATTCGTGAAAACACGTGATTATTTGTGTAAACAGTTCAGCTATAGTTTTGTATGACGATCAACGCGTT
>NC_068987.1:41973156-41973684 GCF_001194135.2 Octopus bimaculoides
TTTTTCCAAATTTGTTCCTGTTGTGTTTTCAAAATTTGTAATCCTGACAAAAAAATGGATACGAATTTTATTCTGTCAAGCAGCGAGTCAGAATTCGAAGGATTTTCTACTGAAGACCTCAATAAATCTAACTCTGTAACCGAAAAAAAAAAAAGCACGTGGTATTTGATAATGAATCTGCTTCATTTTCCGAAAATGAAAGCAGTGAATCCGAGAGCTCCGATGATAGCGATAAAGATAATGAATTAGTACCTGAATGGAGTGAAAATTTAAAAACTCCTTCTTTCAGTGATTTTTCTCAAGAAACTGGACCAAGTCACAGTCTTACCCAGGAGAGTAAAGCTTTAGACTATTTCTTTTTGCTTTTTCCGATGCACCTATTTGAATTGATTACGGCGGAAACAAAGCGTTACGCTGAATGTAAACAAAGCGTAAAAAAGGATAGTTTGTGGTTTCCCACAAACGTGAATGAAATTAAAGCATATTTTGCCATGAATATTATTATGGGCATTAGAAAGTTACCCAGAA
>NC_068987.1:41973694-41979787 GCF_001194135.2 Octopus bimaculoides
TGCTCTGGATTTTAATTTTATACTGGCAAAAGAGACAGTAATGAATCCAGTTATGTGCACAACTCTTCTATAATAATATTTTGTTGTATACCCAATGGTATATTTCTGTGTATCTATGTATATGGGAAAGCTTATTTAATCTAGTTGATGGTGTGTGTGTATTTTGTTTTCCAATTTTCTTCAAAGACAAATTCCAGTCTTTTGTTTTATTTATACCTTTATGGTACACCTGTCTTTTGTGTGTTAAATTCACCTGATGAATCCAGTAATGTGCACAACTCTTCTATAATAATATTTTGTTGTATACCCAATTGAATATTAGCTAATAACCCATTTTCTATAGCGATGTTTAAAAAAAAATTTTTAATAATTTTATATTTTGTTGAATTTACCTGTAATTAGAGTCACTTTGTGACAAAAATTTTGGTATAGAATTGGTTGAGAACCTTTCGTTAAATTATCTTCCAAAAATCACATTAATATGTTGATAAATAAAAAAGTTAGAGTTGTTTAATGAAACCAGACTAAATTTATGATTATGTTAGAAATTAATTGAAACACATAAGGGGTGTATTTTGGTTAGAAATATGGTAACGAAAGGGTTAATATCATCTCTAGGTTATAGTGTGCTTTCCAAAGCTCCTTTATAGATATTGGCTACCATATGCTATCGTACAACAGGAATTCTCTTTTTACTGGATATACATGTGGAAATCTGTTAATTCACACAAAAAAATTTTAATACAAGATGGAATAAACAAGTTTTAATCTGTATCACTACAATTACTTCTGTACATTAGTATCAGCTGGTAATTGCTGAATGTGATCCAACAGTAGCTATGTACCTGCACTACTGGATCACCTATAACCTTCTATTGTTCTATACCCATAGTCTATTTTTAACATCCCATTGACAAAAAGCAACACAGAAATACAAATGTAGCATGTGTGTGAACAGCCATGCTACATGGCAGTGAAACATGGGTCGTGACTGCTGAGGACATGTGTAAGCTTGCAAGGAATGAAGCCAGTATGCTCCGCTGGATGTGTAATGTCAGTGTGCATACACAACAAAGTGTAAGTGACCTTGTGCAAGAGAGATGACTGCACTGGTATGGTCATGTATTGCGAATGAATGGGGACAGTTGTGTGAAAAAGTGTCACACCCTAGCAGTTGAGGGAACCTGTGGAAGAGGTAGATCCAGGAAAACCTGGGATGAGGTGATGAAGCATGACCTTTGAACATTGGGCTTTACTGAGGCAATGACAAATGACCGAGACCTTTGGAGATATGCTGTGCTTGAGAAGACCCGACAAGCCATGCCAGTGGGTGTAACCAGCCCACTTATGAATACTCCTCATTCATTGGACAATAAACTTTGGTTGTGAATGTCTATTGAGGCAAGTGAAACCAAAATCGCTGATGTGGCCGATGACAGTACTGCCTGACTGGCACTCATGCCAGTGGAACATTAAAAGCACATCTGAACGTGGGGTGTAACTGGCCCACTTATGAGTACCCCTCATTCATTGGGCAATGAACTTTGTTTGCGAAGACCTATTGAGGTAAGTGAAAACAAAACAAATCAAAATCGCTGACGTGGCTGATGACAGTAGCACCTGATTGGCACTCGTGCTAGTCGAATGTGAAAAGCACATCCGAGTGTGATCTCTGTCAGGGCCACGGATTGGCTCACATGCCGGTGATGCGTGAAAAGCACCATTTCAGCGCGATCATTGCTAGCATCACCTTACTGGTACATGTGCAGGTGGCACATGAAAAACAACATTTGTTGCCAGTGCTGATGGACTGGCTCCCATGCAGGTAGCACATAAAAGACACATTTTGAGCAAGGTCATTGCCAGAACCGCCCAACTGGCCCTCGTGCCGGCGGCACGTAAAAGCACCCACTACACTCTCAGAGTGGTTGGCGTTAGGAAAGGCACCCAGCTGTAGAAACTTTGCCAGATCAGATTGAGTCTGGTGCATCCTCTGGCTCACCAGTCCTCAGTCAAATCATTCAACCCATGCCAGCATGGAAAGCGGACGTTAAACGATGATGATGATAAAAGAACTATAAAAAAAAAAAAAAAACGCATTGCTTATGGGATACTCAATATATAACTATGTATGAAAGTATATATAGGTGCAGACAAGTAAATTCTTGGTTTAATACCATTTCTTAATAACTGGTAAAGCAACTGTGATGAGACCCAAGGACAACCAAAATTAAGTTTATAAGCAGACAGTTTGGTATCCTGCAGTGGTAACAAGTTGACCTTGTGTAAATGATTCCCTTTGAAGTAGAACATTTACAGACACAAGAAATAAGGAATTCTTCCAGTTTATATATTTGACATTATAATGTGGTTATCATATCTTCAAGACATGTTTGTGCTTAGGAATAGACTGAATATGGGGCATCTTTAGTTTACATCACATATTAAAGATTTTTATTTCCATTGATTTATTTTTGGAACTTTTTATCATTTGTATCTCAATTGTAGTGATTTGGATTAAAGTGTTTTCATTCCATCTTCTTGTATTAAAATTTATATAAACACATACATATATAATCTTAAAGAGGACAACAACAACATAGAATATTAACCTGAAACATAAAAGGAATTAGTTGTGATCTTCCTCCACTCCCTGCACTGGGTGTTAGCCGTTCTGTGTGTGTCCCAATTGAAGTCAGTTGAGATGAGGAATGTTGGCCAGAACTGACAGTCCCGGGACTACTGGTTACCTGACAACTAGCTGTTGAGTAAACAAACAAGAACAGAGGTGAATTATAACAACAACAAACAGAATTATGCTATGAAGTTTTTTTATGAAATAAGAGTGATGAAAGACTGGTAGTACTTTTATGTGGGTGGAGTGAATTAAAATCAGGTTTCATTGGCTAAGACATTGGTCTGTTCCAACTAGCTTTCAGGAATGAATACCACACTATATATTTTATTGATTTATGATCAATCAACTCATCTTCTTAGAATGTCTTTCATGATCTGGAATTGATTAACTTAAAATTTTAAATTTTAAATCAAAAACAATTTTACTACTTTGTATTTTTCATAAGGAAGGTTACTTATTGATAGATTTCCAGTATTAAATTTTTAATACATAATGTATTCCTAAAGATGTAATCATTACCTCATGTGTGCATATAAATGTTATTATCTATTTGGATTATACATGCATGTGAGCGTAGACATCTATTAGTTTAGTCATGTGTATATGTGTCATCTGTTTTAGATCATACTTGTTCCTCATCTGAAATTTTGCCAGACAGACTATTTAAGCAAATAAATTCTAAGTAGCCGAGTGATATGGCTAGTTAAGAGAATGGCATTATTTGTGATTTGGTTAGTTAAAATTATGAAACCCTTTTGTATTTTGTTTGTACATTGAGTAGATTATATTCCACTTATTCATAAATAATTGCTGCAGTACTCTTACATTTACTGGCAGTTTCACTTTCATACAGTATTATACACTTATGATACTATTAACCATAGTGTATCTTTAATATAGAACAGGGCAGGAATGTTTCTTGGCAAGATAACTGGACCTTGCATCTAGAATTTTAATAGTATTCCAAACAACAAAACTTCATATATGAAATAACTGAAGTAGTTAGAGATCAACTATTCAATTTAGTAAGCTTAACTGAAAAGAATGTATTGATGAAGACAACATCACACTGTCACATCCATTAGCTAAAGCACTGCTAATATTTTATAAATTTATGTACTTGAACTACATATCATTAAGGCAGTGAGCTAGCAGAATGATTATCACATCAGAAAAAATACTTAGAGGGCATTTCTCCTGTCTTTACACTGAGTTGAAATACTGAAGTTGAATTTGCTTTTCATCCTTTCAAGGTCAATAAAATGAGAAACTATTGAGCACTGGGGTTAATGTAATTAACTAAGCCCCTTCCCCCAAAATTTCAGGTCTAAAGAATGTTTAAGGGTTTATATGCAGGCATGACTAAATGGTTATGAAGTTTATTTTACAAGTATGAGGTCCTAGGTTATATTCTACTTGGATGCCAAGTGGTATAAAGTGTGCGACATTACCATATGGTATAAAGTATGTGGTATTTTCAACTCAAGCCATGTCCTCCAATCGAAACTGAACTAACAGGAATTATAGGAAAATCTGTCATTTAACTATGTTCAAAAGATCGGCCTTGCCACACACACTGTTGCACTGAGAATTATGTTAAGGATTTGTAGAATTCTTATTTTCTCTTGTCTTAGCAATTTGGTATGAGTTACATAGGTTGAAATGATTCATATATTAGTATTAGACAAGTATTTTAAAACAACTTTAATTCTTGCTAACAGCATAATTAGTGTGTGTGTGTGTGTGTATGTATGTATGTACACTCATACATACACAATACAAGTAATGTATGTATACACACACAAATATACCACTTGAACAGTTCTCACTCGAAGCACAAGTCAAATGTACTCAGTATTTAAAAATGTCTTTTTAGTGAAAAAAAGATTTACTTGGCTGTTCCTGAGTTGATGTTTGCTGGGGGTCATCATTTGGGGAATCAATTTGTGTATTGCCATCATTACCGCCATCATTATCATTGTCTTCATCAGTATTATCATCATCTAGAACAGAAAGGAAAAAAATACCCATCAAAACAAACTTTATTATAATCATCATCATCATCATTTAACATCCGTTGTCCATGCTGGCATGGGTTGGCCGGTTTGATCAGGGATGGTAAATTGAGGGCTGCACCAGACTCCAGTTTGATTTGGTATGGTTTCTATGGCTGGATGCCCTTCCTAATGCCAACTACTCCGAGAATGTAAGGGTGCGTTTGTGCACAATGTAACAGAAATATCTATTCAGACATTTCATTATCATCATGACTTTTAAAGGCAACCTAACAGATGTGTCTACAAAAGGTCAACTTTTTGGAATGCTAATGTCAGAGAAAATAGGAACACTGTAACTCAATAGAGTCTGTCACTATTAAATATTTTATCATCATTGTTTTAATGTTCACTTTTCCATGCTTGCATGAGTTGGCTGGAGTTTATTGAAGCAAATTTTCTAAGTTGCCAACTTTCACCTGCTTCCAAGCAAGGTAATATTTCTTTATGGCCAAACATGCTTTCATGGAAGATTGGAAATGAATAACAAAGCTTATATGACAATGACACTCATTTACAACTATCCTGCTATGTTAACACACAGAGACACAGCAAGCTTCTTTCAGGTTCTGTCTATCAAGTTCACTTACAAAGCTTTGGTTAGCCTGGGGCTATAGTAGAGACACTTGCCCAAAGCACAATGCAGTGGGACTGAGCCCAAAACCATGTGGTTGGGAAGCAAACTTCTTAATAACACAGCTATGCCTGCACCTTATCTATAAAGCTGAGAATGTGTATTTGTCTGCCTGTGTGCATCACTAAAACTTGAGAACTACCCAACGAATTTCATTCAAATTTTACACATGCCTTACTTAGAGTCCATGCAGTGTCATGGGCCCAAAAAATTTAACTTCTTGCCTAATGCGAGCCCAGAGCAATCTCTTACCTCTTACAGTTTATGTATTGTGTAAAAAGTGAAACAATAACATCTCTATTAATACTTTCACTATTATATGGTTTTAATTTCAATTACTTCCATTAAGTACATATATATATGGCATAGGAGTGGCTGTGTGGTAAGTAGCTTGCTTACCAACCACACGGTCCCGGGTTCAGTCCCACTGCGTGGCATCTTGGGCAAGTGTCTTCTACTATAGCCTCGGGCTGACCAAAGCCTTGTGAGTGGATTTGGTAGACGGAAACTGAAAGAAGCCCGTCGTATATATGTATATATATATATATGTGTATGTGTGTATGTGTTTGTCCCCCCAACATCGCTTGACAACCGATGCTGGTGTGTTTATGTCCCCGTAACTTAGCGGTTCGGCAAAAGAGACCGATAGAATAAATATTAGGCTTCCAAAGAATAAGTCCTGGGGTCGATTTGCACGACTAAAGGCGGTGCTCCAGCATGGCCACAGTCAAAAGACTGAAACAAGTAAAAGAGTAAAGAGTAAAGAG
>NC_068987.1:41981593-41982776 GCF_001194135.2 Octopus bimaculoides
TGCAAAACAAACTTTTTGCGCTGCCCTGATTATACATAGCAGGGTAATCCCTTTTTGCTGGCAATCTGTTGCTACACAGTTTTGCCAGAATTCTATCAAATTGGGCAGAAGATGTTGATGCACCATTTTGCATTATGTTCAAAGTAGCTTCTAGAATGAATTGCTGCAGTCTGTTGCCGTCATTTTAAACCGGTTGCTTTCTTTCCCCAGCAAACTCTCTTCTTTGGAGATATAATCTATGTATATATTAAACAGAACAACAAAAGTTATAATAGTTGGCAGGGTCGGTACTTTTCACATTTCTGTAATTTTTCAGATTAACACCCGCACGATTACCCAACCCTAACCCCTGACCCTAAAACATTAACCCTAACACCCTAGTGAAAATCGTGGTATATTTACCAAACATTGACGAACATGAGTTCTATTGTAGTCAATAATTGTGTGTACAGGTAGAAGGGAAGAAATATAAAAGTTGCTAGAAACAACAGCCAAATCTCCCTTAAATCACACAAAGTAAATGGAAATTTAAAAATCTAATTACTGCACTGGAAAGATCACATCAAGAAAATTCCATTGATGTAAAAATTTGTACGAAAAAGTGGAAAATGTGGATTTCTATACACTTTTTAAAAGGCTTCACACAGACACACAACTTCAGCTTTATATATTAAGATAAGATAAGGTATATAAATATATATATACATGAAAATATATATCTCTATATATCATCATCGTTTAACGTCCGCTTTCAATGCTAGCATGGGTTGGACGATTTGACTGAGGATTGGTGAAACCAGATGGCTACACCAGGCTCTAATCTGATTTGGCAGAGTTTCTACAGCTGGATGCCCTCCCTAACGCCAACGACTCAGAGAGTGTAGTGGGTGCTTTTACATGTCACCGGCACGAAGGCCAGTCAGGCGGTACTGACAACGGCCATGCTCAAAATGGTGTATTTTGTGTGCCACCTGCACAAGAGCCAGTCCAGGGGCACTGGCAACGATCTGGCTCGATGAATATATATATCTCCATATATGTATATATATATATATATATACATACACATACATACATATATATATATATGAATATATATATCGCCATATATATATGAATATATATATCGCCATATATATATAAATATATATATCTCCATATATGTGTGTGTGTGTGTATATAT
>NC_068987.1:41986917-41989358 GCF_001194135.2 Octopus bimaculoides
AAAAATCGCCACCGATGTCCACGAGGTTACATTTTGGAAGGACCAGAAGGGGAAGTGGTGGAGGAAAAGTTCTTTCTAAGACAGGAGAGTGCAAGAGGGAGGTAAATATGTATGCGTGCGCGGGGGTCTGTGTGTGTGTGTGTAATAACAGAACGTGTGTGTACGTATGTATGTGTGTGTGTGTGTGTGTGTGCGTGCTTTGGCTGTTTATCTGTTAGTGTGTGTGTGTGTGTGTGTTTGTGTGACATAGTGGCAGGAATAGTTTGGGAGTAGTTGTGGTCAATGGTCAGTAGAAAGTAGGCAGTCAGTTTTTGAGTATGTGTGTGTGTGTATATGCTTAGTATGTGTGCGTGTATGTGTTACTGTTTGTTGTGTGTATGTGAGTTATGTGTGGGTTCATTTGCGTGTGTCCATGTGTGAGTGTGTGTATAGGAGCTATGTGTGGGTTCATTTGCATGTGTGTGTAAGTAGTTCGTTTCTACATGTGTGTGTGTCTTGTGTGCGTGCGTGTGTATGTCTTGTGTGTGTGCATGTGTATGTGTGTGTGTGTGTGTATGTATACTTGGGTGTGTGTGTGTGTGAGTGCGTGTTGTGTAGGAGTTATGTGTGGGTTCATTTGCATGTGTATGTATGTGGGTTCGTTTCTACATGTGTATGTGTCGTGTGTGCATGTGTATGTGTGTGTGTGTGTGTGATGTGTGAGCATGTGTGTATGTATGTATACTTGGGTGTGTGTAGGAGTTATGTTTGGGTTCATTTGCATGTGTGCGTATATGGGTTCGTTTGTGCTGGTGTGTGTATGTGTCTTTTGTGCATGTGCGTGTGGATGGGGGTGTGTGCGTGCGTGTGTCTGTGTGGGGTTGTAAGTGTTGGATACATGTGCGTGTGTGTGTATTTTGTGCGTGCGTGTGTTTGTATATGTTGTGTATATGTGCGTTCCTGTGTACGTGTGTGTGTGCATGCGTTTGCTTCTGTACGCGCGTGCATGTGCGTGTGTTGTATATGCCCATGTGTGTATGATTGTATGCGTGTCTGTGTTGTGTTTGTGAGGTGTGTGTGCGAGTATGTGTGTGCGCGTGTGTATGTGTATGTGTGTGTGTGGGATTGTGAGTGTTAGGTACGTGTGCGTGTCTATGTGTCTGTGTCTGTGCGTGTGTATATTTTTTTGTGCGTGCATGTGTATATTGTGTAGGTTTTCATGCGTGCGTGTGTATGTATGTTGTGTATATGTGCGTGTAGGAAAAGAAGAAATAAATTGTGAATAATTGTAATAAAAATAGTGAATAATGGAAATAAGGTAAAATGGATAAGGGCGGAGGGGTTAATATTAAAAAAAAAATGAAAAAAAGTGGAGAAAAAATAAAGAAAAGTGTTGCTTTGTCGTAAAGGAGAAAGTTATAAGGAGGAGGGGGCTGTGTTGAGTCCGATGGGGAAAGTTGTTCTTAGGTTGAAAATATAGCGCCTTTCCAGGTGGAGTCGTGAGGGAGTGGATCCATGGTGCAGAGCAAGGCCAAAAACAGGAGATGTTAGAGGGGGAGTGGTTGGCCAAGTGGAAGTGACGGACGATGGGGGAGTCCGAACCTAACCGAACGTCCCTATCATCATCATCATCATCATCGTTTAACGTCCGCTTTCCATGCTAGCATGGGTTGGACGATTTGACTGAGGACTGGTGAAACCAGATGGCAACACCAGGCTCCAATCTAATTTGGCAGAGTTTCTACAGCTGGATGCCCTTCCTAACGCTAACCACTCACAGAGTGTAGTGGGTGCTTTTACATGTCACCCGCACGATGTATCTCTATTATATATATATATTGATTTCTTACATGAAAAGTAAAAAGATTGGCATTTTTGTATGGCAAGAGGAGGGCGTGTGTATGTGTATGTGATGGGAGGGAGCATTGCTTAGAATGGTTCTGCGTTCAGTCCCACTGCGTGACACCTTGGGCGAGTGTCTTCTGCTGTAGCCTTGGGTCGACCAAAGCCTTATGAGTGGATTTGGTAGACAGAAACTGAAAGAAGCCCGTCGTATATATGTATATATATATATGTGTGTGTATATCTTTGTGTGTCTGTGTTTGTCTCCCCACCCCATCGCTTGACAACCGATGCTGGTGTGTTTACGTCCCTGTAACTTAGCGGTTCAGCAAAAGTGGCCGATAGAATAAGTACTAGGCTTACAAAGAATAAGTCCTGGGGTCGATTTGCTCGACTAAAGGCGGTGCTCCAGCATGGCCACAGTCAAATGACTGAAACAAGTAAAAGAGTAAATAGCCAGGTATGTCTTAGACTACAGTATATGATGAAGTAAACAGCATGTCTCAGGCCACAGAATCCTTAGTAGTAGTAGTAATATGAGAGTTTGCACTGTAACAGTGCATAACTGCACTAACCATTTGTTGAGAGGATTTCTGTCCCCTGGCGATGACACCTTTGTA
>NC_068987.1:41989911-41995276 GCF_001194135.2 Octopus bimaculoides
TATATATATATATGGGAGAATTTACGAAAAAAACAACAGATGAAGACAGGTGGTGTAAACAACAAATGGATGTATTAGTTTAACACTCAGGAATAGAGAAAGTCTTTGACGTTTCGAGCTACGCTCTTCAACTGAAAGGAACACAGAAAGAAATAAGGAGAGAAACAAGGAGAAAAAATATATAAATGTAGTGGTGAGCGATCTATCATGGTGAATGCCAGACAGAAGGTTCACACAGGAGAGTTAAGAAAAAGGGCAGATAACAAAGGGGAAAGAAGTGGTGAACCCAAAGACGAGAAGCTGTGTGTGTGTGTGTGTGTGTGTGTGTGAGAGAATGCTAGTGATGTATGTGTGTACGTAGGTGTAAAGTTGTGAAAATGTAGGGATGGGAATTGGTCAGTGCTAGTGTGTGCATGGTGGTGTGTTGTGAAGTGATGAGTTGTGTGATATGGTGTAGCGTGGTGTGATGTGAGGGTGTTGGGAGGTGGGGGAAGCAAAGGCGGGGGTGGCAAGAGTGGGGAAAGCATGGGTGGAGTGTAGGTTAGGCTGAGGTTGGGGGTAGAGGTAGGGGTATGTGGGTAGGCAGAGGTTGGAGTGGGTGTAAGGGATGGGAAGGTAGTGTAGGAGTGTGTTGGGGTGGGATGAGCTTGAGGGAGGGTTGACGATGAAGGGGGAAGGGGAGGGTGGATATAAGAGGGGAAGGTGGGTATGGGAGGAGGGAGAAAGAGGAAGAGAGAGAAAGAGAGGAAGAGAGAGAAAGAGAGTGAGAGAGAATGAGTAGGGGTGAAGAGAAGTAGGAGTGAAGAGAAGTAGAGAAGTAGGAGTCGGAGCAGGAGAGAAGAGGTGGGATCGATGTATATAAGTATATATATATATATATATCAATCAATTTAAATAAGAGCTATAATGCGATCTATCATAAAAACTTGTTTAATGACCAATGTACATTTCGATGCAATATCCCGACTCACTCTTGGTCTGTGATAAAAAATGGAATATTGTATCTCTTCAGGGTCGGATTTGATTAATTCATAGCAGACAGCATTAATTGTTGTCCTTAAATTACATGTGTATAAACAGGTTGAAATGACATGAAACATATTGACACTGCATACAATATCGGTTAAGAAAACCGTTATATAGTAAAGTAAGTAGTGTTGTTAAATTAGGATGTTAAGTAGTGACATAATAATAACAACAAAATAGTAATATCAGAACTAAATCCTAATAGAATGAAATTCCTAAGTGTAAATGCTAAAACTAAAAATACTGTATACGGTATACTGTATTAACCAAAAATGAAATTAGGATTTATATTGGATCATCTTCGCTCGAAATCTCAAAAAGAATATCGAATCATTATTCAACATTTAGAGATAGAAAGAAACAAAATAGCACGGCACTTAGTAGATTAATTTAGCAACTTAAAGACCAAAATAAGGAGTATTCTTTAGACTGGTCAATTATAGGAAAACGGTTTCCTTACGACAAGGGCAAATATTTTTTGTTCCCTCTGTAATTTAGAATTGTATTTCATACTTTTCTCTAAGAGTGACCTAGCTAACAAAATCACATATAGAGCTTTCAGATGTAAACATTTGAGTAAACATACGTTTTTATTTTTTATAAATCTATTTTGGAGAGGTTAGTTAACTACATACTAGGATATTATTTTATTTGAACTTGATTTAGCTTTAACTACATACCGGGATATTATATTAAATTAGTTTAGCTTTAATTTCATATAACCTTTTTCTATATTTACAATGCTAAGTTTGGTTCTTACTTACTTGATGTATCTTTTATAATTCTATGTAATTTTTGTATAGATGACATCGAAATTATGGTTGACTGCTTGCTTTATCGTTTTAATCCCTTCATTTATTTAATCTTACTACTAAGTTAATGTAATGTATAGTTAAGGTTTCGATGGTTGCTATTTGCATGTAACCTAATTTATTTTTACTTTGTAATTCATAATTTATAATTTCTTAATTATCTTGATTACATATCCTTTAGTAGTCTCAAAAATATTTTAATTTAAAAATCAATATAATGATTTGATAGGATTAATCACATTGACTAATTTATTTAGATTTTAAAAAAATATATATTATTTTGCTAGATGTACCTCTCTTTGACCATGAAAATTTTTTTATGTTAAATTTATTTGTTATGGTCTATTACAGATACATTTTTTTAAGTGAGTTGGCTTTTTGTTCTCAAGTATCCAATGAATTATTTGATATAAAAGCGTCATATTCATCTACTTACTTTACATCATAATAGTTACTTAATTTTACATTTATATTTATATGTGAGATAGTAACGATTATAACCTAATATTTGTTTACTTTTTACATTATCGATTAAATCCGTTCCTTCTTTTAATATTGTATTTGAACCCCATTACTAAGTTAATTTATTATAATTTTTCTTAAACTTTGATAGCTGCAATCTGAATGTAACCTAATTTATTTTACTTATTATTATTTATAATTTATATTCTCTAATTTATCTGGTTTACATAACCTTAAAATAAGTCTCATTACTGTTCTAAACTTAAAATGAAATATAATTATTTGATATGATTATGTACATTTGAGTCGATTATATATTTCAGAAATATTATTTACTAGATTTACCTATCTTTGACCATTAATTTACGGATTTTTTTATTATAATACATAACAGTCGTGTATTGTCCTTGCCTTCGAAATGCAGAGTAGATGGACAGGGACAACTGATTAAGAGAATATTCTTTATGTTGCATGTCTCGTCTCTGTTTTTTTCGTTGTTCAAAAAAAAAGTTTTCGTTTCTCATTGTGTTTAATGTTTTTTTTGTGATGTCCTGTACCCATATATGCATATATTGATATTATTATATATATATACATATATATACACACACACACACACATATATATATCTTAAAGCAATAAATTTAAAATCTGGTCATATTGACCAATGGTTTAACATCCATGAAAGTTGCAGCTTTGTGGACAGCTCATCAGACTTTATACCAAGACAAATTTAGCTCTTCACCTCTTGGAGGCAGAAAATTTTACTTACATATATCTGTCCTCACCTTATGATGGAGTTGTAGAGGTGCATTTGTGTCATATAATATGTCTTTGGCAATTTCATTATCTTATTGAACCTGGCAGAGTCCATTCCTCTGGAGGTCTCACCATAGCTGTTCTTTTTCTTTTTTATTTATTTTTTCCAAGTCCAAAGAATAATAGAAGAAATGACTCTGAAGGGATAAAAAAGTGGTTTGTGTTGCCTCGCTGTCAAGGAAAAGAGAGAATCATCAGCAGCACCAGCTGCATACAGTAAACACACATGCACTAGGTATACCCACCCACACATGCACTCTGGTAACTGGTGTACCTAATAATTCTCTCTTCATCCCTTAGGCAGCGAGGTGCTACTAGCATCCTGTCCAACCACCATGGTGCTTGAAATAGGAACTTTTATCTCTATCTGGTGCCGCCACTTTATGAATACTAATATCAACACCATGTGATCTGCCTTAATCCATAGCAGCCCAATCTTCAGTAACCATCTTGAACTTTCTCCTTTCAGTTACTTATGCCTGAAGAGCTAGGCTCATTTACAAGATCATGAAGTTTCAAGTTGCACTGAAATAAATCAGACTGTTTTTAGAAGTTTCAGGTGTGGAAGCAAGGACTAGAATTGAAGGGCCCACGGAGAGGTCATAGCCCAACAAATTAGGGAGAGAGTTAGTTTAGATGAGATGCAGTTTGGGTTCGTTCCAGAAAAAAGCTTTACTGATACTATATTTCTGGTAAGACAACTGCAGGAGAAATACCTAGCCATAGATAAACCTCTGTACCTGGCTTTCGTTGACATGGAGAAAGCCTATGACAGGGTTTCCCGATCCCTTATCTGGTGGTCAATGAGGAAACTAGGGATAGATGAGTAGTTAGTGAGAGCTGTGCAAGCCATGTACAGGGACGTTGTCAGTAAGGTGAGGGTTGGCAACGAGTACAGTGAAGAATTCTGGGTAGAGGTAGGAGTCCACCAAGGTTCAGTCCTCAGCCCCCTCCTATTTATCATAGTCCTCCAGGCAATAACAGAGGAATTCAAGATGGGATGCCCCTGGGAGCTCCTCTATGCTGATAACCTTGCACTAATTGCTGAGTCACTATCAGAACTAGAGGAGAAGTTTCAGGTGTGGAAAAAAGGACTAGAATCGAAGGGCCTTAGAGCCAACCTAGCTAAAACCAAAGTACTAATAAGTAGGAAGGTAGACAAAACACAAACCCCTGCTCGATCTGTAGAAAAGGCATAGGTAGAAACTCCATAAGATGTACCTAGTATAAGCTATGGACACATAAGAGGTGCAGCAATATCAAAGGAAGGCTAACTAGCAAGATAGTTTTTGTATGTGGCAGATGCTCAGGAGCAATAAACACTGAAAATGTGCAAAAAACAACCTTTGCCACACTCCAGGGAGAAAAACTAGAAGTAGTTGATAGCTTCCGCTGCCTAGGTGACCAAGTTTGTAGTGGAGGAGGGTGCACTGAGATGGAAGCTGCTAGAATAAGAATAGCCTGGGCAAAGTTTAGAGAGCTCTTACCTCTGCTGGTGACAAAAGGCCTCTCACTCAGAGTAAAAGGCAGACTGTATGATGCATGTGTACGAACAGCCATGCTACATGGCAATGAAACATGGGCCGTGACTGCTGAGGACATGCATAAGCTTGCAAGAAACAAAGCCAGTATGCTCCGATGGATGTGTAATGTAAGTGTGCATACTTGACAGAGTGTAAGTACCTTGAGAGAAAAATTAGACATAATAAGAAGCATCAGTTGTGGTGTGCAAGAGAGACAATTGCGCTGGTATGGACATGTGGCAAGAATGGATGAGGATAGCTGTGTGAAAAAGTGCCACAGCCTAGCAGTTGAGGGAACCTGTGGAAGAGGTAGACCCAGGAAGACCTGGGATGAGGTGGTGAAGCACGGCCTCCGAACTTTAGGCCTCACTGAAGCAATGACCAGTGACCGGAACCTTTGGAAATATGCAGTATGTGAGAAGACTCGGCAAATCAAGTGAGAGCATAATCTGTGATCTCTGCCAGAAGTGTAGCCAGCTCACTATCTTTACTTCATTGGACACTAAAAACCCTGCTTGCGAAGACCTGTTGAGGCAGTGAATTTGGAATTTGAAATTTGAATCTGAAATCGAAATCGAACCGAATCCAACAACTGGCACCCATGCCAACCTCTCCTTCATTGGACACTAAACTCTGTTTCCGAAGACCTGTTGGGGCAAGTGAAATCAAAATTGAACCATACTCGATGACTGGTCACCGCGCCAGTGGAGCACTAACAGCACT
>NC_068987.1:41995502-41998830 GCF_001194135.2 Octopus bimaculoides
ACCATTAGAGCGTAATCGTTACCAGTGTTGCCTTCTAGCACTTGTGCTGGTGGCACGTTTGAAAACCATTCGAGCGAGGTCGTTGCCAGTGCCACTGGACTGGCTCCTGTGCAGGTAGCACGTAAAAAACACCTTTTGAGCGTGGCCGATGCCAGTACTTTGTGATTGGCCCTCGTGCCGGTGGCACGTAAAAGCACTCACTACACTCTCGGAGTGGTTGGCATTAGGAAGGGCATCCAGCTGTAGAAACTCTGCCAGATCAGATTGGAGCCTGGTGCAGCCATCTGGTTCACCAGTCCTCAATCAAATCGTCCAACCCATGCTAGCATGGAAAGTGGACGTTAAACGATGATGATGATATACACATACATTTTAAATATAGGATAAAATCTTTGTAAGAATTTATCAAGTAGTGAGCGTGAAAAACCTACGAGGGAAAAATTTATTAATTATTCCCTATAAATATATTTATTTATATTAAAGGCATTACTACACATAAATGCTTCATGCCAGGAGGGACTCTTAAAGTCAAAAATACCATAATAAACAGTAGTTTTGACTTTAAGAGTCCTTCCTAGTATGAGGCATATATGTATAGTAATGCCCTTAATATAAATATAGATATATACATATAGATGTATGCATAAATATATATATACACATAGATATGAAAACCTAGCTTCATCCAAATTACTAAAGATGAAATGAGGTTGGATACTTCAACAGGACAACGACCCAAAGCATACAGCTAAGACTACCAAAGAATAGTTCAGAATCAATCTTTTTGTGACAATATTTCAAATAAAAAACACAGTATTTTAATTAATCTTGAAAATAGTTGAGAAGTTGGTCAAATAACTAACTTTTTTAATAATGAGCATAGAGCATATTTGACAGAGTTAGCTTGCTGTGAAGTTAGCAGTTATTGATTAAGTGAAGAAAAGAATGATGGTTAGAGTGTAGCAGGATTCTAATCTAAGTGACTCCTAATACTATATTAACATGGTATTAATTGAAATACTTCTAAACAAAAAGCAAAAGCAAAGATGTTTTCACAATTTCTATAGCATCCTCATAATGGACTGAGTTTGGATTTTTCTTACCGACAATAACAACATCATCATCAACTGAAGCAGAAGTTGTATATGGCTGGGTTAGCTCCAGAGTACTGGGAAAACTGTCATCAATAACATCCTGTTAAAAGACAAACAAGATACAAAGCCTTTAGGCATAAAAATACTTAGTATACAAAAGTAATACATTTTACTATGGAATGACAGCTGGAACTACATTGGCAGTACAGTACAAGTATTGAATTAATCATGGTTTCAGAGCCACCCTTGAATAAATAACAACAATACAGATAATGGTTTCAAATTTTGTCTGCCCACCAAAAATTAATTTCAAAATGAGTTGTTAGCATACTATATATATCATATATATATAGACTATACAGTCTAAACATCTATGGATGACATACTTTACCCCTAGCAATAGCATCCTGGACTGAACTCTCCACAATAAGAACACGATCTTAAACTGAAAATTTTCTTACATTTCTTTATGTTAGATCAATCTCACTTAACCCACCCTGTGACATTCCAACTATCCAACAACCTCCCCATTACTACCTCTGAGTAATGCATCCCCTACCACACCAAAGGATACTAAAAAAAAAAAAGAGAGAGAGAGAGATAGATAGATAGATAGATAGATAGAGAGAAATGCTAAACAACACTGCACATTTGGAAACAGATATTCAAACAGTTTACATGCACCTACCTCGTTTTCGCCACTATCATTATCATCATCGTCATCACCATCATGAATATCAACATCATCATCCTCATCAGGTATGTCCACATCCAGCTCACTAGCTTGCATGGTTTGTCCAGAATCCAAATCCAAAGTTGACTCCTGCAAAAAGGACAGTGAAGTTCCATAGTTATTGTTAGTCAAATAGAAATAATATAAGCATACCAAAAGTAGGAGGTAAAAACAAAAACATCATTTGTAAAATATTCCTTTGCTCATTTTCCAAATAATTTAAGATTTAAAAACATTTTAAGCTAAATGGTTAAGCTTTTGGTTGTAAAGGAAAAAAAATGAAACACATACATGACTAATATCTGTCAAATCTTGAAGGAAAATGACCAAAAGGATTCATCACTTCTTTCAAGAAAGTTTTTTTTTTTTTTTCAAACACTGAATCTTAAGAGAGGAAATTAAATGAAAATAAACTTAAAACAAGAGAACTCAGAGAGCGCAAACCTCTGCCAACGCAACACCAATGTCCTCTCAATGATTAACTGGAGATGATTTTTAAAATGAGAATATCTGAAATAAAATCAACTGCTCTCACAAATGAGAGTACTACAAATGAACCTGATCGCTCTCAAATGGTAAAATAATCCATATACCTTGTCTGGTACCTGATCAATCCCAATGGGAGTCATGGAATGTGCAAGTGGGTGTGCAGGCCATGTTTGTAATGCTGTTTGTGTATCATCTGGGTAATGAAAATGTTTGCATGACTTGAGTGCACACATGTTGATAAGTGTTTGGGAGTCACTACGTAAAAGTTTTGGAAATACTGGTTGAAATGTAACAGGAACTTTGGTAGAGAAACATACTTGAACATAAAAATCCCTAAAACTCAAGAACTACACAAGCGATTTAATTCAAATTTTACACATGCCTTATTTAGGGTACATGCAGTGTCATGGGCCAAAAACACTTTCAACTTCTTGCCTAACGCAAGCCTGGAGCAATCTCTTATCTCTTACACTATTTCAGTATTACGTGTCAAAAGTGAAACAACATCTCTATCGTAATGTGAAGTACTTTCAGTTTAATAGTTTCACTAATAATACTGAAAGTATTAAAGTGAAACTTATTTCATATACATATATACGCATACATACATATATTATGCATATATATCACATGTATGTATGTATGTATGTATGTATGTATGTATATATATATGTATGTATATGTGTATATATATATATGTATGAATATGTGTATATATATATATATATGTATGAATATGTGTATATATATATATATGTATGAATATGTGTATATATCTATATATATATGAATATGTGCATATATATATATATATATATGCATATATACATGTATGTATGTACATATGCATATATATATATATATATATATATATCTTTAAGTATTATATATAAAGGGCATCAACAGTGTATTAATGCCTCACGCTTCAAGGGACTAAATAAGTCAAAAACTACCAAAAATAAGCAACATATTTACTGAAAGCGAGGGAATGCAGCGTGAGGCATTAATACAC
>NC_068987.1:41998840-41999546 GCF_001194135.2 Octopus bimaculoides
AAAAACTACCAAAAATAAGCAACATATTTACTGAAAGCGAGGGAATGCAGCGTGAGGCATTAATACACAGTTGATGCCCTTTATATATAATTAATTATATTTATGAAGAAATGATGAATGATGAATTTTTTCGTTATTTTTTCACGCTGACTACTTGATAAATTCTTATAAAGAATTTATCCTATATTATATTATATATATTTAGGTATATATGTATGCACGTATGTATATATGTGTACTTATATACATGTGTGTATACATACATACGTGTATATATATATATGTATATGTGTGTGTCTGTAGTTCCACCATCGGTTGACAACCGATGTAGCTGTGTTTACGTCCCAATAACCTAGCCATTTAGCAAAATACACTGATAGAATAAGTACTAGGTTTATAAAGAATAAATCCTGGGGTCTATTTTTGGGACTAAAATCAGTGCTTCAACATGGTTGCAATCACATGACCGAAACAATTAAAACAATAAAAAAACTATGCCATTTTAACCCCGAGCAGAGCCACATATCTCTGCTCGTATATATCTTATCTATAAAAGGCAGATTTTCTGTGTGTGTGTGTGTGTATGTTTAAAATTCATACATTTACACAATTCCAAATTTCTTGGATTAAAGAATCGCAATTAATATTCGAAATACAATTTGTTAGGTCACTGCGTCATTTTTTCACTCAAAAAAATTCCTAATAA
>NC_068987.1:42000570-42007197 GCF_001194135.2 Octopus bimaculoides
CAGACATTATTATTATTATTATTTTAAATTATTCCCACAAGGGCGGCTTCAGGCAGGTGGAGAATAGTGAATTATATCGACCCCTGTGTCCAACTGGTACTTATTTTTTAGACCCCGAAAGCTGAAAGGCAAAGTCGATTTCGGCGGAATTTGAACTCAGAACGTAGAGATGGGTACAAACCTCCCGTTGCTACACTGATTCTGCAGAACAGGGTTGAGTGTGAAAACCAACTTTAAAGTGTAAATATAGATGTTTTTGAATACACACATACATACAAATACCTGTCAGTCTCTTCCAAATACGATCGACAGTCAAACATTTATTCCTTACAAACTGAATTTTCTTAATATCTTTCTTAAAACGCATTTACTTACAACCATATATATATATACACACAAAATACACATTAATACACACATACATACATACAAATACCTATCATTCTTTTTTATTTAGTGTGTGCGTGTGTGTTACCCATCTTAATATATAATGTTGAAGTTCTGTATCTGTGTGAAGCCTTTTTAAAAGTTTATAGAAATTCACATTTTCCACTTTTTCGTACAAATTTTTACATCAATGGAATTTTCTCGATGTGAACTTTCCAGTGCAGTAATTAGATTTTTAAAATTCTGTTTACTTTGTGTGATTTAAGGGAGAATTGGCTGTTGTTTCTAACAACTTTTATATTTCTTCCCGTCTACCTTACACATCGATCACGCGCTCAACATATAATATACAGAGTAAGAGTAAAAGAGAGAGAGAGAGAGAGAGAGAAAGTGATACATACAAAGTCATAGATTAACTTGCTTTAAGACTATTCTTTCCTTCTACCTTTTCACTCTTACTTCGTTCTTCTTCCTCTCTCCCATTTAATAGCTTTCTTCTATCCCTCTACCTCTAACATATTTTTCATAACACACAACCACACATACGTGATCTGTGACAACAACATACACATAAACATTATAGGTATAAGATTTAGTTTCTGTGTATTACTTATATAAACATGCGCATGCATTGCTATTTTATAACTGTCTTCCGTTCTCCCTTCCTCTCTTTCTCTTTCTTCATTGCTCCCGTTCTCTATTCCTTTCTCCCCCCTCTCCTCTCTCGCTCTCTCAAACACATACAGGCGCACGTACACACAAGCATTCACTACAAGATAACTCATGTTCCTCAATGTTTTGTAAATATACAAACTACGGAGCTTATGGACAACACATTGCAAATCAGTGAACTTCATTACAAATGTGGGTAATTTTTCAGATTAACACCTGCATGATTTTCACTAGGGTGTTAGGGTTATGGTTTTTGGGTCAGGGTTAGGGTTTTAAGGTTATGATGAGTGTTAGTGTTATGGTTACGGTTTTAGGGTTAGGGTTACGGTTACGTAATCGTGTGGGTGTTAATCTGAAAAATTACTGAAATGTGAAAACTACCGACCCTGCCAACTGTTATAACTTTTGTTGTTCTCTTTAATATGTACATAGATTATGCCTCCAAACAAGACAACTTGCTGAGGAAAGAAAGCAACCGGTTTAAAAAGACAGCAACAGACTGCATCAATTCAACACATTCCAGAAGCTACTTTGAACATAATGCAAAATGGTGCATCAACATCTACTGCTCAATCTGATACAATTCCGGCAGAACTGTGTAGCAACAGATCACCAGCAATTGCTTCATCACAAATTGCCATCCTACCTCCTGCAAAAAGGAATTACCCTGCTATGTATAATCAAGGCAGTGCAAAAAGTTGTTTTGCACAAGCATTTCTATAGCCAATTAGAAGGATGAAATTTACGTACGCTTAATAATTTTACGCAAAACAGCCTTCAGACTTTCCCTATTAATTTCATCGTCTTTTGAATTATGAACATATTTACATCATAAGGGTTCTTTCGTTGTAAGGCTTTCTTTTTTAGTTGATTTTTACCTAGCAAGACTTATTGTAGATGGCGTAATAAGTCACACCCGGACATGGTCGGGTTATACTGCTAGTATATATATAAAATAGAGCCGGAGTGAGAGGTGACGGTAGAGGAGAGAAATGGCAAAGAGAGCATCATATGAATGAGAAAGGAAGGGGTGATAGATGAATAATGAAGGAAGGAGTGAAAAATCCAATAAACAGCATTTGAAGTGTGAGCATATGTGTGTGTAAAAGAGAGGCATGTTTGCATGTGTGTGTGTGTGTGTACAAAGGAAATGGGATGGTAAAGTTCAATGCTGAAAATGTGTGACTTTATGTGTGTACAAGTACAAGAAAACTATGTGAAACTTTACATAAACAAGTAAGTTAAAGAAAATATAAAAAAAATAACCCAGAATACTTGTCCGGTACTGGATCGATCCCAAAATCTAATCAGTATGTGCCAGTCATGAGGCCAAACATCCCTGAAAGTTTCATCCAAATTCATCCAGTGGTTCTTCAGATATCTTGTCCACAGACAAACAAACAAACACGACAAAAAACAATACCTCCAGTAAGGTGGAAGTATAATAACATATCTCTTCAATCTAAATACATTCTGGCAGATTCAAATGTAAATATGCTGATCACTGTTGTATTTTGTTTTCAGAGAACATTTCCTCCATAGCTATCAGCATACTCATGTTTAAATCTGCCAGAATGCATTAAGGATGAATAGATATGTTAGTGATTAGATTCTTACTGTTTTGCATGCATCAGCAAATAATGTTTGCTGATTTCTATAAACAAGAGCCACTACTCGCATTTAGTTTCATTGATCTGGAGGTAGCTTTGATGGAACAGAGACACTATGGAGTCTCAAAATTTCCTCACATCAATGAATTGAGTGTTATGAACACAACATTTAAAAGGAAGAGATATTCTCCAAAGACAAAATGCAATAGTAATCAGCAACTTCACTTTTGAATCTATCAGAACATATTAAGAATGAATAGATACATTATTTTTAAGAATCTCACTGTTTAGCATGCCCTTACGAAAAATTAAAATATCTGAAAACAAAATCTCAGATAAAAAATAGTTGCATGATTTCACAAATAGCTGGAACTCCAGAAATGTTTAAATATACAATGTAGTATGTGCCTTATAGTCCTGACACCATCTTCTTCAGCTTGTGAAAGATGAAGTATTCTTTCATTATTTCCAAGATCAAACCTTTACTAAAGTCAACTTTGCCCTTTATAACTTTAAGTTCAACACAATAAGAATTAATAAAAGTCAGTGGTCACTTCAATCAAATTTTACTAATTTGTGGCCTTGTGCCAGTTTGGGGGATCGCTACCATTGTTGATAGTATCCAGTCTCAACTACATCAACAATAATAACAATGATTTTTCCCTACAGTGATAATAATGGTTTTACTGCAGTAAAGTGTCTCACAAAGCTATCCAAAAGTATGCAACCAAACATGTAATCTCTGTCACTTATATCTTGAATTTGTTAGCTTTTCTGAGTATCGACACACTAAAGTTTTGAAAAACTAGGGGCTACTTGGTAGAAGCCTACAAGATTATCCATATCTTTCCAACACATTTGGTCACCTTTTTGAATTCAATACCTCTAGCATTCATGGACATACTTATAAAATAAAATACAAAAAAAAAAAACCGTGTGGAACCCTTGACTTTCAAAAACAATTTTTTCATGCTCAGAAATTACCTACATCAGTCATTAGATGTCAGGATACTGCGACCTTCAAAATTTCCATACTTAGCAAAAATTGCCAAAATTGTTCTTGATGTGCCTATGAACCCTTTCCTATTTATGGATCTTTTACTATTCACTTTTCTGTCTCTCTGTATTTTATTCTGTATGCAATGAATGTACTTTTAGCTTTCATTGCTGTCTTTCTTTATGTGACTCACTACTTTCTATCCCTTCTCTTACCCTTTTCCAATGAGTCATAGTGCACCTGAACACTGTATACAATAAACTCATTATTATTAAAGCTCAAAGATATAAACTTTGAAAGTGGTGGCAGAATTGATAAGATCATACCTTAGTCCTTTTCACTCCTACAAAGATGAATGACAAAAATCAAGCTCAGAAAACATTTGAACTGAGAACATAAATAGATGTAACAGAACAAGGTATTTATTTCATGAATCTGTATGTCAACAACTTACTGCCCTAAGAGAACATGTCTTAATTCCATAATTTTAACCATTTCATTACCAATCCACTTGTAAACATCCAAAAACGTTGTTGGTTCATATTATCAACAACCCCCATGAAATGACCTATTTATGGCACAAATCTTGTTGGTACATTTGTGAAAACACGAATTCACTTTGTAAACAATAGAATTACATTGTCTGACATTATTTTATGTGATATTTGAGTCCTGCAAACTTTTGGAGATTTTTTTTAAAAACTCTTTTTTCTTAGTTATTTTTAGGAAGAGGCTAGACCAAGCCACAGTCTTTTCCATTGAAATGGAACTTAGATTTTTTTTTTCATCCTCTCTTTGAAGTAATTGCTGCAGAAAAGAATCATTATACAGAACATAAAGAGGAAAATGGATAGTTTGTGGTTTCCCATATGCATGGAAGAGATCCAAGCACTTTTAGGACTCATTTTTATTTTGTATTTACTTGTAATTTTAATTTACCTGTAATATGTGTGTGACAAATTTTGATTGATCTGTATTGTCAATCATTATTATTGTGTATTTATGATTGTATGTAGGTTTATTTCATTTAGTTGATGGTGTAAGTATTTCATTTTCTAGTTTTCTTCAAAGATAAATTCCAGTACATCTGTTGTATGTTCAACTGATAGATAATCTAGTTATGTGCACAATTCCTTTATATTAAAATTTTGTTGTATATCCAATTGAATTTTATATTTAATATTTTGTTGACTTGTATATTTTATATTATCTGGAATTAGATTAGCTTTGAGACAAAACTCTTGGTTAAATTTTGTGTTAAACTGTCTTCCAAAAATCACATTGATATGTTGAGAAATAAAAAAAATGAATTGTTTTATGAAACCAGTCTACATTGATGATTATTTAAAAATTTAATTGCAACACACAATGAGTGTGCTTTGGTTAGAAATATAGTCATGGAAATACAGACTGGGTTTGTGTACATCTCTGTGTGACTCAGTGAGCGAGAGAGAAAGAAAGAGAACATGAGGATTTTATTAATGTCTCTGTCTATGTGTGTATATTTCTAACTCTCTCTGCTTCATCTACTGAGTCTCTTTTCATACATTATACTGTTAATTAAAAAAATTGCATGTGTTTACCAAATTTCAAATCAATTATTACAAATGAGAGAAAGAGAAAGAATGAGCAACTTTCGTTTGGTTGTAAATAGGTATGTGGCTTAGTGATTAGGGATTGTGGTTCATGATTATAAGGTCATGAGTTCAACTCATGACAGTGCATTGCATCCTAGAGCAAGACACTTATTTCACATTGCTCTAGTCCACTCACCTGGTAAAAATGAGTAGTACCTGTACTTCAAAGGGCTAGCCTTGTCACATTCTCTGTCACACTGAATCTATCTGAGAACTACATTAAGAGTACACATCTGTGGAGTGCTCAACCACTTGCACATTAATTTCATGATCAGGCTGTTCCAGTGATTGGATCAACTGGAACCTTCATTGTTGTAACTGACGGAGCACCAGTTTTTTTTGTAAATAAATTAAAAAGACTGTAAAGCTTTAAATGGGTGTTATCATATGAGATAGTAAGATAATATAATTTCAGTGAAAGAATATTGGTTAAAAAGAGAAAAAGAGAAGAGAGAGAGAGAGAGGTCTAGACCAGTGGTTCTCAATCAGGGTCTCATGAGCCCTGGGAGTCCATATAAGATCTTTGGGGTCCACACAAGTAAAACAGTAAATGAGGGTCCATGGTAGTATTTTAAGGGTTAATTAAAAAACTTTGCTTTAGATGTATTTGTTGTAAGAAACAGCTGAGTTTCTTTCTCTAACAACATAATTCAACATATTTCCAGCCACTGAAACACGTTTTCTCGGAGAGTGTTATTGCAAGCCTACACAGGTGAATGAGTGAAAAACAAAATAGGAATTTTGAAAGAAGTATCTATAAAACTAGTTTTTAAACATAGAATTGCTATGGGGGACCACTGGAGTAAAATAGTAATCAAGGGGGTCCACAGGTAAAAAAAGTATTTGAGGATCACTGGTCTAGATTATTCTGTGTCACACTGAAGCTACTTGAGAACTACATTAACCCTTTCGTTACTAACCCGGCCGTAGCTGGCCCAAAAATTTTTTGGTTCATAAGACTAACCCGGCCGTAGCCGGCCGAGCGTACCCATTGTTATTTAAATGTATATTTGAACCCAAATTTCGTTAGTACATTCGTTCAAACACCTGATTTCACTTTGCAAACAGTTGAGTTATTGTCTCTGACATTATTTGGCGTGATATTTGAACTCAGTGAATTTTGGAAGATTTTTTTCCACATTTTTTGCGGTGTTAATTTTTTTCAGCTTTGATGCTATCAAGCAGTGATTCCGAATTTGAAGGTTTTTCAACAGAAGATATGGAGATATCGAAGAAAAGAATGAATGAGCTACAAAAGCACGTAGTGAACGATAATGAATCGGATATTTCTGTATTCGAAACTGAAAGCAGCGACGGCAACAGC
>NC_068987.1:42007275-42012963 GCF_001194135.2 Octopus bimaculoides
TAACAATTTTTCTGAGGAAACAGGGTCTACCCATAGTCTTTCTCAGGAAGCGAAACCTTTAGACTTCTTTTTCATGCTTGTTTGAAATGATTACTGCGGAAACAAACCGTTACACAGATTGTAAACAAACCGGAAAAAAAAAAGATAGCTTGTGGTTTCCTGCAACTGCAGATGAAATACGGGCATTTTTTGCCATAAATATTATTATGGGTATTAGACAATTACCCAGAATAACAAATTACTGGAGCAATCAGGAACCTTTTGGCGATGAATATATTTCCAGTATTATGAACGAGTACGATTTGTGAAGCTGAACCAATATTTACATGTGAGAGACACTAGCAGTACCCCACCCACTCAGTACGTGGAGAACTTAGTTACAAAAATTATGCAATAGAATTGATTAAGAACCCTTTCTTTAATTATGTTCCAAATATCACATTAATATGTTGATAAATAAAAAAGTTACAGGTGTTTAATGAGACTAGTCTAAATTCATGATTATTTTAGAATTTAATTGAAACTCATGAGGGGTGTATTTTGGCCAGAAATATAGTAACGAAAGGGTTAAGGATACACATCTGTGGAGGGCTCAACCACTTGCACATTAATTTCATGATCAGGCTGTTCCGTTGATTGGATCAACTGGAACCCTCCTTGTAACTGATGGAGCCCCAGATTTTTTGTAAATAAAATAGTAATCAAAAGGGTCCACAGATGAAAAAAAAAATAGTTGAGGATCACAGGTCTAGATTATTCTGCACTTGTGTGTTCAAATTGCAGGCACAGTTGAAATGTTTGATATAATGAAATAATGTCATGAAGATCTGTAACTTTACGTATCAAAAGTTATATCAATAGATAGTTAAAATGGAGTAAAATAACCTTAGTTAGCAAATAGTGTTATGTTTTTATCTTTTACTTGTTCTGGACCAAAGGCTGTGGCCATGCTGGGGCATTTTTCTCTTTTGTTATTAGATTTAAATGCTTATCAGTATTATGAGGGTAGACAGATACATACATTGGTAGAAGGGAAAGTAGATATGCTTCCTTGCTAGTTAGCTAGGTACAATGGTTAATCTACAGATCTATCAATAGAAATGAAAATCTCAATTGGTAAATAACTTGGACCGAGCTTTTGTGATAGCTGGACAGCAAAAAGTATAGTTTTATATATATATATATATATATATATATATATATATATATATATATATATATATATATATATACACACACACACATATATGTGCATGTACACACACACACACACACATGTGCATGTATATACACACACACACATATCAGTAGTGAGTCTGGCAGTTGGGCTGAGCCTGAGTATAAATTTAGTGAAGTGAATGTGTATTTGCAAGCTGATTTAATTTCTGCCAACACTGACTTCAAGTATGTAATTGCTGCCAATAACTTGAGCTCCTTTTGTTGAGCTTGGTCACAGTTCATTTATTTTCATTCAGCCTGTGGCAATTGTCTTAGAGGTGCACCATGTAAAAAAATATTCGTAGCAGACGTTCTCTTGACATCGTTCACACACGCCTGACTCGGGCTCAGAAGTTACAGCCCAAGTTATTATCTATAATCGTAAAGATTAAAAGTAATTCAAATTCAATGTTTTCTTGAAACAATAAATTTCTATAGAGATTAGGATTTAAATTCCAATCTATGAAAAGTTTTCATTCTGAAAAATTATCCAATACGAACAAGCCTAGGTGTAAAAGTGGCAACTCTTGTCAAGAGTACAGGCGACAGATTGCAGATGTTTGTTATGCACTCTGCTGTCATTATTTGAATGCTGTGTGTCTGTGTGTAAAGATCAGTTGTGTTTTGCAGGGTTGCTTTATTTTTACCCTTAACTTAGAAATGAAGAAAGATATAGGACTATATATAAAAAATAAGCCATTTAGGGCTAGAAATAAAGCAGAAAAACATGAAATTCTTTGAGCAGGCCTGCGTCTTATATGAAATCTGTGATGAACCTGAGTGATGCTGATGACCTGGAGTCGCCTCTGAGATATATATGTTGTTTTAGCTTTTTAATTCAAATTTTTTTTTCCTTAAACTATAAAGCAAATTATATCTATCAAATTTGTTAAGAGAAGGTAATTAAGTAATATTTTCTACATTCATTTTGAATATTTTAAAAGTACAATTTTGATTAAATGGCAGAATTAATATATTCTAATTGATATATTAAGTTTAATATATTAAAGACAAGCCTTCATATAATGTTTTCAAAACTGAAGACAAGCCTTCACATAATGTTTCCAAGTATGCTGACTTACATAATGATATTTTCATGGGTCCCACTAGTAAAAATAGTATTTGCTTTTGACACAGCATTAAGGATATAAATTCTTGTAGTGTACAGAGATTTGGAAGTTAAAGAGCCAGATAGTTGGAAGAATGAAGCAGTTTTGGATTAGATGTGAGTATTTTAGAAGTCAGTTAAGCACGAGTTAGGAAGCAAGGGTTAGTAGCATATTAATGAAGAAGGTTCAGGATCATTAACCCTTTTGTTACCATATTTCTGTTGAGATGTTTCTTTCAACTAATTTTAAACATGACAAAGTATTTAGTAAAACAACTTAGTTATCATTAAGCTAGAGTTAGGAACATAAATTGTGACTAAGGTTTGGTGGAAGATTTTAATTCAGAACTTTTGTACTACAAAGCCAGAAGCTGTTTTATGCAGGTTTGTATCAAAAGGGTTAAGATAAGTTTTCACGAAAACTTTGGGTTAAGTCCAGTTTTTAAAATCAGGTACTTGCAGATGTCTTGCTTATTTAGAAGCCCTGCTAATTGCCAGGCATTCACTTGATTTCTAAACTGTCTATGATCATAAACACACATCAATATAGATCATAAGTCCAATTCCAAGACAAAGTAGAATCCAATTCTTCTACTGGACAAGTTGAAAACGGGTCTTGATTTTTACAGTTCTACTGCACCACTGCATATAGCAATGTTTAGAATATAGGCTACCTACAGTGAGATGGAGAGTTCTTGGCTATTGACAGATCACTGTCACAGCTAACAGTCACATGATACAAACTACTGACTTTTCAATCTGTTAATCCAGTATCTTGTTGAAACTCAGCCAAATGCACTTTTGTATTTGTAATTTACACATCTAACTCAAAATTAGGCAGATGTGTATGCCAATCATATTCTCACAACTGCAACAAGAAAATCTAACCAGGAAATATTTATACCAGCATATGCAGGCTACCACTCCTACATAATATACTTCCATCCAAATAATGGTAAAGAATACGGTATAAGAACATTCTATTTTGTTTCAGGAAGGAGAGGGAAGCATTTTTTTTGGTGATAATTTTATGTTTATTTTTCTATGACATCGTAAGTTGGAGGGCTTTTCTAAATTTGACAACTTTCATGGCTTACAGAGTAAATGTTTCGCAAATATGTCTACATGGATGCCACCTTTCACATTCATATAGTTGTATTAAGGTAAATTAAGCAACACCATATGGTGCAATGTATAATGTCTAGAGGCAAAAAGGCAATGAATAACAATATAACTGAACTATTGTTGATATGATTAACGGGTCTAATATTTTAACTACCCTCTAAAAATATTTCATGAACGCAGGAATATGAATACATTAATCTTAGTCTTTTTACAGATTAGCTAACACCAAGGAGTTTTTAGAATAGAAAGAAAAGGAAGTTGAAATTTCATGCCTTTTTCAAGGAAATTAGTTACATAGTGAAATAAAATTCACTGAAAACATACCTCTATTCCACAGTACCTACTGTTTGCTGAGGCCAAGAATATAACAATTTCTCACTCAAAAAGAGTTACAAATTCTATTTTCAGGTGTCTACAATATAAACACCATAAGGTAGCATGCACATACATGTGTGTGCATGTCTGAGTTACAGAAATTCTACGAGGGTATTAGCTAGATAGTTTGATAAAGCCAGAAGTGTAAACTAAACTATTTGTGTGAGAGGGCTTACCTGTCCTTTCTGAGAATCACCAGATTCTAAAATAATGGTATGATTTTGGCCATCAGTTACAGTAATCACAGGTATAGAACTAGCAGAGGGGACCTGAAATATCATTTTAAAATTGAGATTAGTGTGCCACACATCTACTTTAGTAGTAATCTCAGTTGTCAGGGCCAAAAGAATAAATGATAAAGAAAAGGAAAAAAAACAGAACAATTTCTATATACCTGTGGTAGAAAAGTATTTTAAATGGAAACCAAAGAATCTGAAATAATTTGAGAGAGAAAAAATTAAGAAACAAAATAAAATATACAAAAGGGGTAGACTTACTTGATTTGTTTTTGAACGTTTTACTTGACTGTTATCTTCTTGTCTGAAAGAGGGTTGAAAATAAAGTCAAGGTTTTTGATGATCAATAACTGATAATAATTGTAGAACAGCCCACCCATTATATACTTAAAATGGTTGCAGAATTAATTCATAATGTCCCATAACAAAGTCAATTATTGTGGCGCCAGTGAAGACCTTCATATAATGCCACAGAATTACTGCTTTCTTCAGACTAGTAGAAAGATTTTAATTCCATAGATAATTAACACAACAGTTACTGATAGCAGAAATGTATACCGATTCCACGGTAACTATTTCAAGAGAAGTGAGATATTAACCCTTTCGTTACCAAACCGCCCAAAGCTGCCCAAAAAAATTTTGGTTCATGTGACCAAGCCGCCCAAAACCACCCGTAATCACATATTCATATTTAAATGAGAATATCCGAGCAAATCTCGTTAGTACATTTGTGAAAACACGTGATTATACTGTGTAAACAGTTCAGCTATAGTTTTGTACGACAATCGATGTGTTATTTTGATTTTGTGAATTTTGTGAGATTTTTTTCCAAATTTGTTCCTGTTGTGTTTTTAAAATTTGTAATTCTGACAAAAAATGGATACAAATTTTATTCTGTCAAGCAGCGAGTCAGAATTCGAAGGATTTTCCGTTGAAGACCTTGATAAATCTAACTCTGTAACCGAAAAAAAAAAGCACGTGGTATTTGATAATGAATCTGATGTTTCATTTTCTGAAAGTGAAAGCAGTGAATCCGAGAGCTCTGATGATAGCGATAAAGAGAATGAATTGGTACCTGAATGGAGTGAAAATTTGAAAACTTTCTTTCAGTGATTTTTCTGAAGAAACTAGACCAAGTCACAGTCTTATCCAGGAGAGCAAATCTTTGGACTATTTCTTTTTGCTTTTTCCAATGTACCTATTTGAAATGATTACGGCGGAAACGAACCGTTACGCTGAATGTAAACAAAGTGTAAAAAAGGATAGTTTGTGGTTTCCCACAAACTTGAATGAAATGAAAGCATATTTTGCCATGAATATTATTATGGGCATTAGAAAGTTACCCAGAATAACAAATTACTGGAGTAGTGATGAACCCTTTGGAGACGAATATGTCTCAAGTATAATGACAAGGACACGGTTTTTAAAATTGACTCAATATCTACATGTAAGAGACACGAGCAGTACACCAGTACGTGGAGAACCAGACTTTGATCCCTTATTTAAAATAAGATCCCTCATTGACTGTGTTCAAAACACATATAAAACAGTTTATAGACCAGAGAGACATTTATCAATTGATGAGGGTATGGTGGGCTATAAAGGCCGAGTGCGTTTTCGACAATA
>NC_068987.1:42013894-42038629 GCF_001194135.2 Octopus bimaculoides
TGATTAATTTATTTTGTAAATCATTATTGTATATTTCTGTGTATCTATGTATATGGGAAAGCTTATTTAATCTAGTTGATGGTGTGTGTGTGTATTTTGTTTTCCAGTTTTCTTCAAAGACAAATTCCAGTCTTTTGTTTTATTTATACCTTTATGGTACACCTGTCTTTTGTGTGTTAAATTCGCCTGATAAATCCAGTAATGTGCACAACTCTTCTATAATAATATTTTGTTGTATACCCAATTGAATATTAGCTAATAACCCATTTTCTATAGCGATGTTTAAAAAAAAAAATTTTAATAATTTTATATTTTGTTGAATTTACCTGTAATTAGAGTCACCTTGTGACAAAAATTTTGGTATACAATTGGTTGAGAACCTTTCGTTAAATTATCATCCAAAAATCACATTAATATGTTGATAAATAAAAAAGTTAGAGTTGTTTAATGAAACCAGAGTAAATTTATGATTATGTGAGAAATTAATTGAAACTCATAAGGGGTGTATTTTGGTTAGAAATATGGTAACGAAAGGGTTAAGAATCTTTACTAGAAACTTTCCATGAGAGTTTATGAATCTATAATAATCCTTTAATTAGTAACTTGGCTAAATAAGACTAACAAAAGTTAGTACATACGCTTCAATATCCTCTCGTGTTCTTTTAATGGTAGACTGAGACGCTGATGCTTGTGAGTGTTGGGACTGACCCTGGCCATTCCCTGCAGAAACAGCTGATTGTTGAATATCGCTGCCTTCCCCTTCTTGACTGCTCAAGTTCGAAGTGACAGACAGTGAGGAGTTAGTGGACGTGCTTGAGGATGAAGATACTAAAACAACTGAACCAGGTGTTGATGTCACAGTAGAAGTACTTGCTATCACCAACATTGAAGGATATTCCACGTCCACCTGCTGAATTGGTGCCACTGACGTTGGTGTTACAGACAAAGAAGACTCTACAGGAAGTGGAAACAAAACAAAGCAAGAGAGAGCACATTGAGACGACAAAGAAGCCAATAAGTCTAAACAAATAATAAATATCTTTAAAATTTTAATGAATTCATGCAAGAAAGAAAGTATTTAAGAAAAGTAAGTATTCAATTCAAAAAGTTGAAGAAAAGTCGAGAAGCTATATAAAACTTAGAAGAGAGAGAAATAGGGTGAATCTTTTTATTTTTTGGTTTACTTGTCAACAGTAACCATCAACACACTTACCTTGCATCAACTCAATTTGAGGAGTAACACGCTGGATCTGCTGAACTGGTCGATTAGTCAAAGGCACTGATGTACTACTAAGTTGATTAATGGCTGAAGGGGGACTATCTGTAACACCTGAGCAATAAAAGGCATTATTTAAAACAAAGTTGAAATTAGTACAAGAGACTGCAACTCAAAGACATTTCAGTCATACAGGAGCATTTTGACAAATGAAAGATAGATGAAAGTAGATTATTTTTTTTGTTACTATTTTAATTTATAAGAAAATAGAGATCACATATACTGTTGTAAGCATTAATTAATTGTTCTACCTCCCATAAACAGGACCATTGGAACTTTCAAGAATCCAACTCAATGTTGTTGGATTCTGATTTGTGACACTTTTTATAAAAAAGTGATTAAATGTGAGTCTCCCCCTTACATGAAGGGCTCACATTCTTTTTATATCAGAAATTTTTTGTGACAAGGAATCTACTCCGACCAACAAAAATATAAGATAAAAATTATTAAAGAGCTAGGAACTAATTGCAAGCCTTAAAACAAGTCTGAAACATCTGTATGGTGTTCAATATTCATGTCTGCTTCAATTCTAAGGATATGCAATGATGTACAGACTTTCAACTTCATGAACAATCAATTGATCCAACTTGATTATGTCTCATTTGGCGCTACATTGAGTCACTACCACAACCAGTACTGCTACTAAATAATGGAACATATACTACATCCATTTTTCTATTCTGCTATCGATAAACACCACACAAAAAGGATAGATACAAATGAAGATAAAAAAATTCAAGAATATAAACTTCTCAGATTATGTTCTCGACATTATACAGATTAGCACATTTCTATGCCTGTCACTTACCTTTCAGACTTCTACGAACCTATTCATCTTTAATCCTGTCCCTATTCTCTCTATATACAACTTGTACCTTGAGGGCACATCCTGATACCTCATCTCCACCATCCTTTCTCCCTTTCTGGTTGAGATATCCATGTAACTCCTCTGCAGCAAGACACCTGTTCAAGTCCTATCATGCTTTAACCTCTCAGCATCTGGCAGAAAACCAGCTCCTTCAATACTACACCACCCCACTCAGTACTTTGGCTCACTGGATCCTTTAAAACCATTCAACCCATACTGGTATGGAATTTGAACATTAAATGATGTATATGTTTCTTTGTTACTGTTCTATTTCAAATTCAACCTTTAAAATGATTAGGATCATAAGAATTACAGAGAGCTGACACAAAAGTACATTCTTTTCACAAACAATATGTACACTGCACATGACTTCAGTCTCTGAAAAGTTTAGATAGCAAGAGAAATGTACTCCTAGCTAGGGTCTTAGTTTATCACAGAGAACCTAAACTAATTTTTCATTAATGTATAATAGGTTACTGACAGAATCTCAGAAGCCAATAGTCATTGAACCTGTTTTATACTCACCACTTGATCAATGCTGACTTGAGAGATGAAATTAAAGAAATGTAAAAATTAAAGCTAACACTATAAAAAACACGTTCAGCTGGAATTGAACCTATAATATGCCATGACTGTGCAGTTTTCTTCAGAACCACAAGGTTCTAGATTTGACCAAATGACAAAGACTCTTCTTTGTCATTTTTACCACTAGAAATGCTGTGAACCAATGATTGGTCTGTTGGTAATCTATAACCAATGATTTGGCTGTTCACAAAAATATGTGGATAAAAAAAGACTTAATCAGAAAACTCACTAAAAAGCATACATGTAGTATGTTTTATTAGTACATTTTAATAGTTTCATCGATCTGCCTTTTATTTGATCCACATCAACCAATTTGTTCTACAGATAGCTTTCATCCAGTTTTCCTTCCAGTGTAATAACTCTCTTATCAATTAGAGTAAACTCTTGCTTTGTCTTTTCTGTAAGAACATTTGTATAAGCTCTACAGAATGGTCAGCTCAGGTGTAATAATAAAAATGGTTTCTAACATAGATCCAAAGCCAGAGATTTTTGGTGGGAAGAAATTCACTCAATCAGTTCAACTCCATTACTTGGTGGTACTAAATTTCATAAATACTATAATGATGACATGCAAAGTCAGAGAAACAAGGTGTGTTGCTGAGAAAGAGAAAGAGACTTAAGAATGAAAAAGTCTGAAAAGTGAAAGAGAAAAAGAAGAGAGTAAAGAACATTCCATTTATAAAAATATTTACCATCATGAGGTTCTTGAGCTGTAATGGTGGTTGGCATAACAGTGGCTGTTGGTGTTGTGGCAGAAACTGGACTAGCTGTGGTGGAAGCAATTGCCATGGGTTTTATACTTGCAGTTGCTTTTGCAGCAGCGGCAGCAGATGCATGCTGGACAGCTGTCTGCCTCACAGGAGCTGGTGTTGTTGAGGTCATTGGCCTTATGTTGGCCATCTTAGGAGCTTCACCCACAGGGAGGCTAAAAATGGTAATTACAAGCAAAACATTTATTTTGAGTGAAATTCAATAGTATTTGTTCTATCCACCCAACAAATAATTACCTAACATACAAGTAGAGAACTATAAGGGTGTGAAAATGAGGGGAGGTGTCAGGGTCTGAAGAAAGAAAAGGGAGTGAGAATTCACAGCCTGTCACCAGTCCTACACTGTTGTCGTTTAGTCCTAGGTCATTCCAATCCTGATTGAGTAGGTCTATGATCAAGTACATTATCTGACGTATCCTCAATTGTTGAAGATGAAGGTGCTTAATTTGAGAGAGACTGAACTGCTATTTCTAGCATGTCGAAGCTCCATAGTTGGCTTGTGCAATGCATGGTCCCTGCCAAAGACACCCAACACTGACTAAGAGGTATAGGTGACTGTTTTAAGCAGTTAGTACTTTGTGTAAATACTCTAAGTACTTTAAACAGTGCACACACTGTATAACCAATACATATTTTAAACAGTAAGTACACTATGTAATCAATAAATACTTTCAGTAGAGGTAGATTTTATATGGCAGGATGCTCTTCATGCCACCAAGCCTCACCCATTTCCAAGCAAAGTAATATTTCCTTCTGACTAGATATGTTTTCACAGAAGGATGAAAACAAAGGATGCCATTTGTATAACAATGATGCTTGTTTATAACTATCATGTGATATCATGACAAAGAGGCACAAACACATAAACTTCTTTCAGTTTCTGTCTACCAAATCTACTCACATGGCTTTGGTTAGCTCAAGGCTATATTAGAAAACATAGGTGAGCTGACAGAATTGTTAGCAAGCCAGGTGAAAAGCTTAGCAGTATTTCGTCTGCCATTACATTCTGAGTTCAAATTTTGCCAAGGTTGACTTTGCCTTTCATCCTTCCAGGGTCGATTAAACAAGTACCGATTACAACACTGGGGTCGATGCAATCGACAATTCCTTTGTCTGTCTTTATTTGTCCATTCTACGTTAAGCCCCCTGTGGGCAATAAAGAAATATATATTAGAAAACAGCATCAGTTGTGGTGTGCAAGAGAGACGATTGCGCTGGTATGGTCATGTGGCGAGAATGGATTAGGATAGCTGTGTGAAAAAGTGCCACACCCTAGCGGTTGAGGGAACCTGTGGAAGAAGTAGACCCAGGAAAACCTGGGATGAGGTGGTGAAGCATGACCTTCGAACATTAGGCCTCACCGAGGCAATGACTTGTGACCGAGACCTTTGGAAATATGCTGTGCATGAGAAGATCTGGCAAGCCAAGTGAGACCATAATCCTAGGCCTCTGCCAGGGGTGTAACCAGCCCACTTATGCGTACCTTTCCTTCTTTGGACACAAAACCCTGCTTGCGAAGACCTGTTGAGGCAAGTGAAATTGAAATCGAACCAAATTTGACAACTGGCACCTGTGCCAACCTCTCCTTCATTGGCCACTAAACTCGGCTTGTGAAGACCTGTTGGGGCACGTGAAAGTGAAATCATGATGGCACCTGTACCAGTGGAGCGTTAAGAGTACCGTCCGAGCGTGATCGTTGCCAGAGCAGCTGTCTGGCTTCCGTGCCAGTGGAACGTAAATAGCACCATTTGAGCGTGATCGTTACCAGCGTCACCTTACTGGCACTTGTGCCGGTGGCACGTGAAAAGACATTCGAGCGAGATCGTTGCCAGTGCTGCTGGACTGGCTCCTGTGCAGGTGACACGAAAAATACACAATTTTGAGCATGGCCGTTGCCAGTACTGCCTGACTGGTCCTTGTGTTGGTGGCACATAAAAGCACCCACTACACTCTCGGAGTGGTTGGCGTTAGGAAGGGCATCTAGTCGTAGAGACTCTGCCAAATCAGATTGGAGCCTGGTGTAGCCATCTGGTCCACCAGTCCTCAGTCAAATCGTCCAACCCATGCTAGCCAGTAAGGCGGACGTTAAACGATGATGATGATGATTTTCCCAAAGAGCCACAGTGTGTGGTTTAGAAGCAAACTTCTTAACCACAGCCATGCCTGCACCTTATTGAATTTAATTAACTGGTGCTTACTTGATTTTAATTGAATAGGATTTAGCCCCTAGTTTTCCTTATTACTTATCCCTGTATTCATACATCCTAAAATATGAGCCAACTTGTTTCATTAGTGACTTCTACAACTCAAGCTTGTCCCTCATGGCCCCTACTCAAATCTCAGCCAATGCATATAATATATATGAGTAGCACACATAAGTATATAAGTGTATACCATATATGAGTATATACTTTTATGTATGTAAGTACTTACCTTATATAAGGATTATATGCCCAGGCCAACAGACTTTCTTGAACACAATAAAACTCATATTTGTCATAATAAAGGCACTTCTTTTTTTAACCAAATAGCAGATTAGATACTATCTCATTTTTTCCCAACCAACTTTCTGCTAAACACAGCACACTTGTAACAGGCTCTGCACTGTTCACCTAAATCAGGAGCCACCAAACTTTTTTGACCATCGACCTCATTTAGCCACTTCTCCTTTGGCATTGACCACCTTCCTCATTTAAAATATCTTAATACCCTACTGTACCATATCTTAAATGCGTACCAGGTACTGATGCTGGCAATTAAAATGTTAGCTAAAATATACATGTATGACAAATTAAAAAATTCTATTGAAGATGTGACACTTTTTACATTTAAAACTACACGTACAAGGATACAGTATTAAACTTTCAATTTTTATGAAATTGTTTTCACAGTTAGAAAATTTGAAAAACACATCATATTGCTGGAATATTTTTTATTGAAATTGACAACATCAATGTGTGGGATGAGCATGGCGCTGACTAAGTATTTCAAGCAGTTCATCTGGGTGAGCTGGCTTTTCGCATGCCAACCCCCATTCGACTCCTTGGCTATCATCGACCCCCTGTAATTCCTCACTGGCCCCAAGGGGGTCCCTCAGACTTTCTTTGGCGACCCCTGGCCTGAACAATTATAAAGTGAAAACTACAGTAGGGTCTCAGAACAGGGTGGAGTTTAGTCTATCAAGATGATAAAACATGCGAGTTCAGAATGTAGAATTTGGCATAGACAGGTTGCAAGAAATACTGGCTGTTTTTTTTTCAGACAAAACCCATAATAACTATGTACTACTACTACTACTACTACAACTACTACTACTACAACTACTACTACTAGTTACAACATTCTAATAATAAACTTGTTTTCTATTAATTAATTGATTTGAGGAAAAGTTGCACTGCCGCTAAGAGTTCCTTCACAGGCTCTTCTACACTGAAGGAATGAGTAATTCCTCTAAGAATCAAGTTCATTTTCAAAGTTCTTAACTTGAAAGCATCACTACTACCAAAAGAGAAACAATATGAGAGTAATTGATGTTACCTGAGTCTATCAGCAGATGCAGCAGGTGTTGTTGTTCTCGATGATGGTGGTTGCTGTTTCTGTTTCACCTCTAGTTGCTTTTGGATTTGTTGTACCTGAAGGAACAAAAGTTGTACATTGAATTAGAATGAAGCATTGGACATCGTAAGAAAGAAGGAAGAAATATATGTAGTGTAAGGAAGATAAAAGGGGAGTGAAAAAGAGAGTTATACAGATAGGAAGAGGACAAAAAATGCAAGAAAGGGATCCTGGAAGGACCATCAATACACACTGGACAAAATTAAGGAAAAATAACAGAATTAAACACAGTAACCTTAGCTTGCAGTTCAGCATTTTCTTTCTGGATCTGTTTTAAGTCACCGGCAGCTGGAGCAGCACTAACAGCTCGTCTTGCTTCTTCCAACTCTCTCTCAAGGCTGTTAATACGACTCTCATATTGACTCTTAATACTGTTCTCTCGCATCACACTTTCAGCTGAGCATTTAAAAATAAACAATACATATATTTTAGCATGCTACACATATGTACGTCATAAAATAAAATAACAAATGACACATTAATTTGGAGTTATTCAATTTAAGTTACAAAATTGTGACTTCTCCAGGAATAATGTGATATTCCTGAAGAAATTGCAAGAAATTAAGTTGAATAACACAGTTTCTGCCTACCCAATTACAATATTGAGAGCTTGGCTCAAGACAGGTTTATTGTAGCAGAAGACACTCATCTTAAGGTTCAATGAGACTGAACCTAAGACCTACTGATTGTGAGGCAAACTTCTTAACCATTCATCCATATCTAACAGGGTGGGGCAGAGAGGATGAATGTTTTTGAAATGGCTATTACTCAACCACAGGGGGAGAGACATATGTCCAACAGGTACCATTCGGTCCGTGGTGTCATAGCATTTTATTTTTCTTTTCAGGTGAAGCCATGGCACTGTGGACAATAGAGCATCGTATGTTTGCCTATGACAGTTACCTGATGAATAATGAGTCTGTCACAGCAGTTCAGCATAAATTTTGGCGCCACATCAACATTTACTGAAATCAGACTGTTCCCACCCATAACACAATTTTATGTTGGGTGAATGCACTTCGTACATGAGGTACACTAATGAGTAGGAGATTATAGTACAGACCTCGGAAAATGTGGAACATGTCAGACAAATTACTATTTTTTAAAAATCTCAGGAGATATTCAGCAACAGTACTTTGTAGTAAAGATAGTTTGCCAACCTAAGATGGCAGTCCTGGTTTAGGACAAATGTTGCTGTAATTTAGCCCCAGGAGACTTTGTCTCCAGCTGGCTATACGACATGATCTGTGTCCTTATATTTTCAAACAAGGGAATCTAGCACCCCCACTCAGCTCAAAAAACAATATCTGTGTATCGTGATTTCCAGGTTATTTCCCTTCATCAGTACAGAAAAAAAAAAAAAGCAATTTTCTAATTTATAGATAAGTGACTAGTAGTTGTCACTTTGAAAACTATATATTTCAAACGGGAATTTGGCAGTCAATTCTAGCTGAACAATTATTCTCTGCTGATGAAGGGAAATCACGATACACAGATATTGTTTTGAGCCGAGTGGGGGTGCTAGATTCCCTTGTTCGAAAATATAAGGACTGCCATGTTATGTTGGCAAACAATCTTTGCTATGTCAGACAAACTTGAATATGGTGTCAAAATTGCTCTGCTTAGAGGCATTCCACTGAACTTGGCATTGGTATTCGATTGATAAGGTATATTTCGCATGAAGACCTGCATTTCCACCTGTAAAAGTTGGTCACTGGACAACAGTTGAAACCATGGGACTATGCACAGCAGCTTAACTTTGCACGTCAGATGGAAGCAATTTTTGAGCAAATGACAAATCTCATTTTGCTAATGAGTGATAAAGCTCATTTTCATCTCAAAGGCATGGTGAATCAACAGAACTGTCGTTATTGGGCTCTTGAAAATTTGAGAGAGCTGCACGAAAGACCACTGTGCAGCCCAAAAGTGAGTCTGGTGTGCTGTTGGAAAAGCTGCTATCATTGGTCCTTACTTTTTGAAGACAATAATAGAAATGCAGTTACTGTGAACTCTGGTTGCTACATCGAGTGTTACATTCATTGTGCCTGAATTATGATGAAAACGTAAGCCTATTTAATGTGTGTGGTGTGAGCAGGATGGGGTGATACTCCACACAGAGCATCAATGGATGTTCTTTGCCCTCTCTCCAGTGACCGCCTTATTTCCAGGTTTGCTGACATTCCTTGGCTCCCTTATTTGTCCATGTCTGATTATTTCTTGTGAGGAAACCTCAAGGCACATCTATATGTGCATAAGCCCCATACAATATGAAGGAAGCTATCAGTGTGGAAGTCGCCCAAATCAACAGAGCAATGCTGGAGAGAGTGGAGGCTAACCTCCAAGAATGCCTTCAGAAATGCATCAATGAAAACGGACACCACATGATGGATACTGTTTTCCACACTTGATTTTGACAAAAACTAATTCAATACGAACATACTAATGTCAATAACATTTATTTGCAGCAAAAATTAATGATTTTGTGAATTTTTCAAAAACATCTGTCCTCTCTGCCCTACCCTGTACATCTGATACCCACACGTCTTATACACACACATACAGATATACACATGTAGGAGTGTAGAAGTGTATATATATATAAAATAGCATAAGCAGTTTTCTGATGCTGAAACATATATGCATAAATGTAATGTATGCAAATTTAAGCACAAATCTCAATGTTAATGTACTTTGCATGATCAATTCTATTCAGGAGCAGGTTTGAAAAAAATATAATTGTGTATTGAGCAATGTTTAGACTTTTGTCTGACAAAATACAAAGTCTTAAGATTGAATTTACATTCTTAGTTCACTCACAGTAGGGCTGTGAAGTATTTTAACTATTTCAGTTCTAATTTACAGTGCTGTGCATAAAATAGACATTATTTAATTAATGACAAGTCAGTCAAAAGCACAAATATGCAAATTAGGGTGTCTACTAATGTGCTACACCACTTCATGATTGCTTTATACAGCAGCTGACCTGTGGAATTGACTAGGAGAGGAAGCTGAGTATGTCTTCTCTGACGAGTGATCAATAAACCATAAAATGCTTTGTCAAGAGACTCACTCCCTCTTTTTTCTGCACATCAGCAACATAGAAGGAATGTGTTTGCATGTTTCTTTAATCCCCAGTGAGGCCACATAATACTTAAATTTTAGTTGTTCTGATTTACATTGTTATGTGTGCACACACACGTGTGTGTGGTTGTGAAGTGATGTTTGTTATTATTATTCACTGAGGTGAAGAGTTAAACTTTGCTTCAGTGCTATAGTAGGACATCATCTATTTAAGCATGAAATTGTTATGTTTGCATAGTTATTTACACAAATACCCACATCCAGATGGACTATCCTATCAATAGTTAAACTCTCCACGTACATTCAATGTCAAAGAAATCTTAATATCAGGTTTACTGGACTGTCCAGAATCAACCCACTTACTTTTAGCCTTATCCATATTTTCCAGCAACTTCTTTTGTTCATTCATTTCAGCAGTCATCTTCTCCAGTTGTTCTTTCTGACTGGTCAACCTGGTTTTAGCACTCTGGAGGAGGTTCTTATATCTATTCTGGGTAGTCTCCATCTCTTGGGTTTTAGTTTTCAGTTGAGTCTCATTTTCTTTTGACTCATTCAATTGCTGGGGGAAGGAGAAGGAAAAAAAATTACATGTCTATACTATAATAAAGAAAGCTGCTTATTTATTAGTTGGAATCATATAACTTATGCTAAAGGAAAGCAATCAACAAAGTCTAAAATATTTTAAAAACTTTCATACATTTTAGTTTTAATATAGTTTTTTAATCAAAATGAAGTTTTATTATTGAATATTCAAACACATGCTTCAGTCCCAAAGCTAACTTTCATTGTAATAGATTTCTCTCTCCATCGCTTACTCTTTGTCACTTTATTCAATTGTTTTCATCAGAATATCTTTAATCATTGTGGCATGCACATCCTCACTCTTTCTCTACTGCTATATTCAATTATTTGTATTAAGAATAAGTGATTATAAAAATTTTCTTCAGCTACTTTGAGAATATGCATGTCTTTTCAATTGTTTCCATTAAAAATAAGTGATTATATATAAAGTTTTTCTTTGAGATATTTTGAGAATATTTGTGAAAATTTTTACACTATACCTATTTATCATATCAAAAATATATAGAAGATATATTTTGCTAGAGACCAGTGGTTCCCAAACTTTTGGGGGTTGCTGCTCCTTGGCACTCAGGCTATATTCCTAGGCCACCACCTCACAGATCTCTTTCTACTGCAAATTCAAAACAACTGTATTTCACAGTTTTTAAATATGAAAGAGTAAATTTACATCCCACCTGTAGCTACATTGTTTTCATATTTTTAATGTGATGGCTGTACATTGTACAGGGATATTAGCTATATGACATCAGACAGAGAGGTATTAAGACGTAGTCTTAGATTCTCATGTTCAGTAATTTTCAGTCTGTTTCTTTGCTTAGAAAGAATCTAGGCAACTGCACTGAAATTCCACTTTACAGAATATTATGTTGGAAAGGAAATAAAGTACATTTTGACTTTGTTCCATGGTGCAGGGTAGCTGTCAGAAATGTATTTTTGCAATTAAAAATCCTGACATGAATTTTTGAACTTTGGCCTCAGCTCACTGTTATTTTAAAGTGAAACCAGTTCTTCTGCCACTATTCTTGTTTCCTCGTTACTGATATCTAGGAAGTAACCAGACTGGTATTTTAAGCAAAAATAAATATCCTGAAATTTGTCAGATGTTTCTGCGTAGCTCATCCAGGTGTGAACACACTTGAGTGTCATGTTCTGATATATAATTTTTCTTCTCCAGTTCAGAAAGGTTTGGAAACTGGAAGAAATGACAACTTATGCTAAAGTGGAGAGGGCTGATTTTACTTTGATATGGTTTAACCTCAATTCCTTACAGTTGCAAATTAACTCCTACAACAATAAGCCACAGTTAACATGGTAATTAGACTTGCTAGGAATAGCAACCAAATCTTTCTAAAAATGTACCTTACAATTTAAAAAGAAAAAAAAAAATGAAAAAGGTTGGAAATGTAGCTATGATAAAATTTCAGTAGGATATCCACTTCTAGCCAGCTAAAGCTGGTTGATTACTGAGACCGAATTATCTGAAAAATGTCATGGGGTGGGGGAAAGACTGTGATGGCCATGGATGAGATACTTTTGAACATAGATCTAGGGCAAAACAATAACCCCAACAACAATTCTGAACAGTTTCCATGCTAAACAAACCAACTACACATGTATTCCCCACTATAATTTGTTCAATAGGACAGCTGCTTGATGTGATCCTATATGTTAGTAACCGTACCATTATTTCAAGGGTGAAAGGTATGTCAAATAAACTCGTAAAAGAGCAATACAACAAAATGAATAAAAACAAAAACCTGTTCCAATTTATTAATTTGTTCTTGGAATGAAGCCTTAATTTCTTCAACTTCTTTCAATTTTCGCTCAGCTTCCTCTGTCTTTTTCTTCAACTGTTCCATAGCTTCATTAGTATCAGCTGTCATCTGGTCAGGTTTACTGGTATCTGCATTACTACTACTTAGGTGCATATCTCTCAGTTCGTTCAACTGCTTGGCAGTGTCTTCAGCTTGTTCTTTATACTTACGTCCAATTTTCTTCAGCTGATTAAAATTAACAATATAGTTATTTACTACTTGGATTTACGCATACATACATATAACAGAATAACTTTAAATAGATGAAGTGAGGTTATCATAGAAGTTACTTCAGTTGATACTGTTTACAAAGACGAACTATATCTCAGTAGGATGTCTACTTCCAACCACCTAAAACCAATTACTGAGAGTTGATTATGTCTCTTTAGGACATACTTTTAGTAATCAACAACCAATCTTTTCAAATGCAAAACTACCCAGCCAAAGGTAGAGCAAAGTTATTTGTGAGATTGATTACAATTTGATGGGCTGCAAACAATGACCTCACGAAAGAACACTATGTCATCTATCATCCAATACATTGTCCAATTTAATTCAATTTACTATCAATGTTCAGATACAGGGAAAAATCAGTGCAAATAATGATATTGATTAATTGAAAAAAGAGGAGCAAAGTAGATTTACTAATTTGCTCAGTAATTAGTAATTGGGATCAGTAAAATGTACCTGAGATATTGTTTTGGCCTTATCCTCCAAGTCTTTCTCTTTCACTCCATTATCCTGGGCCATTTGCTCAATTTGGGTGTGTAGATTTTCAATTTCCATGCTAATATTAAAAATAACAATTTAAAACCTGAATTACCTCAGGAAATATATGGCAAATTTACTAATTATGTATTTCATAAAAGTTCATACTTTCTGCTTCACCACAAATGATTAGCAACATTGCACAAATAGTGATTAGCTCTCTTACTTCATTTAAAAAAGAAATTGTGGTTGTGGTATTTCAAAAAGCTTAACTGATCTTGAAAATATTCTTTTTTTAGAAGTAAATATGCCTTCCTTATATGAATTTCCACCAACTTTCAGTCTTGTGACTTGTGTCTTGCATTGGTGTCACTGTTTCCATAGATAAATTTTACATTTCATAATCACAAATTTTTTTTTTTACCCTATAGATTGGTGCATTTCCTGTCTCTCACATCCTGAGCCCACGTGTACAGCAGGTTCCATTTCTCCTGCATGTCATCTTTTTCTTCTATTATTGACTATGTTTCATATATATCTAATCATTAAATGTATCAGTATATACTTCTAGCAGTATTAATAATAATTAAATACTACAAAATAAATTTATGAAGTTCATATAGTTATGAGTATGCTTCAATAGATTCTAATACAGTTTAAAACAGCTCAAATCCCACCTCACTTTTCCTACCTCCAAAACCACCACCATTTTTGATTGAAACATGAATTTTTCTCCCCTAGCAACTCGTTACACACTTCACTCCTTCATTATGTATAAATCTGATACTGAGATGTATTCCCTTCTTCCACCATGTACTTGAATATATGTGGAGATGTTGAGTCGTATACATGTGTGTGCGTGTAGTTATGCAGTCAAGATGTATAAGTGTGCGTGTGCAGGTAAGTAATTCTTGATATGTACCCACCTTCTGCTCCCTTCTGGATAGCCTGAAACCATATCTTCTCACATCTTTGTTGTTGCTTGCACTAGATCAGACATGTCAAACTCCTGGCCTCTGCAGCAATTTCATCTGGCCCGCAGGACCATTTTGATATCAGCATGAAATTGGTCCAAATGGTGGCATCAGCAAATAGAGTACCTTGCTGCCCTCAGCAACATCTATGCCTTCTTGTTACAACTACACATACATAGTATGTGGCTAAAGCAGGCCATTACATTATATATAGCACTGACTGCATTACCTCTCTTACTAAAGGTGTCTCCAAGAGTAGCAATAATTTAATACACGACTAGAAACAACATCACTGTAACTATTACACTCTGTACAAAAAAAACACATTAAAGAGGCATGATAACACAGTCACAAGTCTTAATTGTAACTGCAACAAAGCATGCTGGGAAACGCCTCCTTCGATTCTCTGATTGCTTGTTGTATGATGACACAAAATCTACTAATCCCATAATGCACCGCAACAGCCACCTTACTGCTCTTTTGGGCGATAATTTTTACAAGACGTCATTCAGTAGTAGTAGCTATCTATATCAATGGCCAAGAGAAAAGTCGATGCTGAAAACAGAGCCTTTCAAATCCAGTGGGAAACCGAATACATGTTTACTGACATTGATGGCAAACCCATTGTCTTAATTGTGGTGCTGATGCTGCTGTACCTAAAAAGTATAATCTTAAATGCCACTACAAGATAAAACATCACGACAAGTATAAATACCTCACTGCTGAGCAGAAGCAACAAAAGGTAGACAGAGTTGAAGAGGAATCTCACATTACAACAGACTTTTTTAAACAAAGTGAAATCACAAAGTTAAGCTGCTGTTAAAGAAAGTTTTATAGTGGCAGAGGAGATCGCAAAATCAGCCCGGCCATTTACTGAAGGAGAGTTTGTGAATAGCTGCATGATGAAAATGTGTGACATTTTGTGTCCAGACAAGAAGCGACTGAGTATTAGCAGAAATACAGTTGCTGATTTCAAAACACAGTTGATTGAAAAAGGAAAAGATGTTGTTGCATACTCTCTTGCTGTGGATGAGACTACTGACATGACTGATATGGCACAGCTGGAGTGGATTCCAATTTACTCATCATGGAGGAAATTTTGGACATTAAATCGATGCACGGGGCAACAACAGGAAAGGGCCTTTTTGAAAAAATATGTCATAGTGTAACCGACATGAAACTGCCTTGAGACAAACTTGTTGGGCACAGTGAAAACAATGGACTAGTGGATAGGATATGTTTAAAGATGCAACAAGAAAACTGTGTTGGTGAGCTGACAACATATCACTGCATCATACACCAGGAAACGCTGTGTGCTAAAGCCTAAAAAGTGGAACATATAACGAGCACTGTAATACAAACTGTAAACTTTATCCAAGCCAAAGGGTTAAATCACCACCAATTTCAGTCTTTCCTGCAAGAAACGCATTCAGGGTTCGGTGATGTGCCTTATCTATGGAAAAGTCAGGAAAAGATCCCTCAATATAGTTTTTGATCTGGTTGAGGAGATATGTCGGCTCATGGGCAGTAAAGGAAAAGAATCTAAAGTTCTGCAGGATGAAAAGTGGAAATGTGAGTTGGCATTTCTGGTTGACATAACTTCGCATCTCAATGTTTTAAACATCCAGCTCCAGGGATGGGATCGCATGATCTGTGCTATGTATGATGCAGTGAAGGCATTTCAATTTAAACTGTGCTTATGAGAGATACAAATGCACCAATTGAACTTGTCTCATTTTCCCAGTTGCCAAGTAATGTTGAACCAAGTCAGTGCCACGGTGTTCCTAAAGCAATACTTTGATGATAAATCGAGTGCGCTCCGCAATGAATTTGCACGGCACTATAGTAACTTTGAAGTGCAGAGAAATAATTTTGAGCTGCTTCGCAACCCATTTGCCCTCAATGTGGAAACTGCACCTGTACAGATTCAAATGGAGCTGAGAGAACTGCAGTGAAATGGGACATTACAAGCAAAGTACGACTTTGTGGGGCCCACACAGTTCACTTGTTTCATACCTGAAGCAATGCCCCAGTTCCATTTACATGCAACTCCAATATTGTCTTTGTTTGGAAGCACATATCTGTGCAAGCAGCTGTTCTCTGTGATGAAGATGAATAAAATGTCACATAATAGTCGTCTCACAGATGAACACCTGCAATCCATCCTCAGATTTTCAACAACACAGAACCTTGTCCCAAACATCATCATTGTTGCCAAGAAAAAATGCCAAGTATGTAGCTTGGACAAAATTACATAAAGAAAATTGAAAGTTTTAATTTATAATTTTAATTTTCACTAAAAAGTAAATTTTTTATTTATATTTTCTTTTTATTTTGCAACATGTTCTTATTTAAAATTTTTACAATTATGATGGGAGATATTTTTATGCAAAGCAAAATATTCTAAGTAATTTAAGTTAAATTTATTTTTGGTATAAAATCATATACTATCTGTTTCAATACATGTTCATGTTCAAAAAGTTTTAGTCTGTCGAATAAATGTTTATTCTGTTTAGCCCGCGACCTAAAGCGTGCTTTGAGTTTGGCCCCCAGTGTGATTGAGTTTGACACCCCTGCACTAGATAATGTACAGGATTAAAAAAGTTATAATTCATTGATTAAATTAGCTGTGAACAAGAGCTTTCTGCCAGCTGGAAAGAGTTTGCACAGAACATCTTTTTAAGCTCCGACATTTCCCCAACTGTTTTCCCATGCTTCCTTCCAAATTCACAATTTCATGTCACTACAGTCAACGTCAGTATAATGAAAGGCAAGATCAGTGAAATTATTGTAATGCTGGAGCAGAGGCATGTAAATGCATGCTGTGTGCAAGAGGTAAGATGGAAATGAGCCTTAGCTAGATTTCTCATGAGTAAGGAAGAGAAGTTTAAATTATTTTTGGGTAGGTAGCAGTGACAGGATGGGTGATGTAAGCATACTTTTGGCAGAAAATGGGTAGATAAAATTAGATAAGGCAATTGAGGTAGTAAGAGTGTGTGATAGGGCAATTAAGTTGAGTTTAATCTTAGATAAATCAACAATTAAATTAATCTCTGCTCATGCTCCATATTTTGGGCTGGCAGATGATCAGAAGGACCAATTTTTCAAGGTTCTTTATGCAAATTACGTCAATGGCAAATGACAGTAACTTTATTGTTGTGGCTGGTAATTTCAGTGGACGTGATAGGCAGCACTCTAACAGATTTCATGGGGTGCATGGAGGTTATGGCTTTGGGTATAGAAATGAGGAGGGGAAAAGGCTGCTTGTGTCCTGTAATGCAAATGATCTGATGATCTGCCACAGCATCTTCAGGAAACCAGCAGCTACTCAACCACCTACCAATTTGGAGGGCACACAAGATAGATGCTTATGAATGAAAAGTCTTTATCAGGTAATGAATGTACAACACAACACAGGTTAATTAGTGACTTCAAAGTAAGAGTTAGAAGGGCTTAGAAAAACAAACCATTCTAGAAAAGGAAAATATGGAAACTCAAAGACCCAGCAAATAGTCTGAAATTTAGAAAAGTATTAGTTGAAGCTCTTGACAAGAAGTAGTAGTGAACTGTGTGGGCCCCACAAAGTTGTACTTAACTTTTAATGTCCCATTACACTGCAGTTCTCTCAGCTCCATTTGAATCTGTACAGGTGCAGTTTCCACATTGAGAGCAAATGGATTGTGAAGCAGCTTGAAATAATTTTTCTGTGCTTCAAAGTCACTATAGCGCTGTGCGAGTTCAGTGTGGAGAGCACTCAATTTATCAGTGAAGTGTTGCTTTGGGAACACCATGGTGCTGAGATGTATAACATAGAGAACTTGAAGTTTGCAGGGAAAACCTACTGAGGGCAACAGATCAACTCTGTGGCTGAGCCTTGTTCCAACCAGATTGAGGGTGACATGGTGGTGGTGACAGGTTTATATAGCAAAGGAAGGAACAGAAAGGGTGAGATCTGTAAATATTCTACAGCGTGAAGATCAGAGGAATAAAGTGTTCTGGATTGCAAGATGGTATATGAGAGAGAATTGAGAAGTTGGAGAGAAGTATGTATGGATAGATAATAGGGTGATTGTACAAAGCAATTCTGAAAAGAAAGAGGTATGGAAGTGCTGCAATGAAAGGTTATTGAGGAAAATGCACGAGAGTGTGTCTCTCCAACACAAGGACCAGGTGAGTCGATAGCCGTATGAAAGATTAAGGATATGAAGACAGGGAAAGCCCTTGGTCCATCAGGAATTATTGTTGAGATGGAGTAGGACACAGCTAAGTTATTTATATACGAGGGCTTTGGAGAACAGAAAATACAGGAGGATATTCCCTCTCAGATTCACACACTTTCTGCAGTGGTCCTTCAGTTTTTCTAAGCCCTGTAAAAGAACACAGAAAGTTGGGCCTCCAACCAGGCCTTTTGTGATACCCTTACAGCCAGGAACTTTTCAGCACCCCCTTGTAATTAATCAGGCTATGCAAGAAGATATCACATACAATGACTGGTGTAGCAGCAGTTACAAAGGACAGAAGTAATTACAGAAGTATCAAATTGTTGGACCAGGTCATGAAATTAAGAAGGAGAATTATAGCCAAATTAATTAGGAACAGAATCCTGAGTAGAGGATATGCAGTTTGATTTTGTGACTGGGAGAAGTACTGCTGATGTTACCTTAGTAAGTACTTGGTATTCACTGACTTAGAAAGCCTTTGAAAAGAGTCCGTCACTCTGTGATCTGAGTCTATGAGGAAGATAAAAGCAGACAAAAGTCTTGTGAGAGTCATACAAACCATATACAGGGGAGCTGTCAGTAAGGTGAGGGTTAACCATAAGTACAGTGATGAATTTAGAGTGCAGGTGGGAGTTCCCCAGAGCTCTGTTCTTAGCCTCCTCCTACTCATCATTGTCCTCCATAACAGAGGAATTTAACACTGGCTGCTTTGGGAACTACAATATGCTGATGATCTCATTCTCAGAACAGAATCTGTAATTGACTTAGGAAAGAAACTCCATACAAAAGCAAAACCTGGAATCAAACCTCCTTAAAGTTAACTTAACTAAGCAAGAAAACAGACAGAAATTCCACACCTGTGCAAGCTATAGACGTACAAGTGCAGTGGAACAACAGGAAAGTTAACAGAGAAAGTAGTGTTTATATGTAAAAGATGCACAGGAGCCACTGACACTAAGGATACTGAGAAATATGTTTTCTTGAATGAATACTCTAGAGGTAGTAGATAGTTTCTGCTAATTGCGTGAGCTAATTAGCAGTGGAGAGGATGTTCTGGAAGTATAGTTGTTCAAATAAGAATGGAAAGAAAAGAGTTCAGAGACCTTTTACCTCTGTTGGCAACAAAAGGTCTTACTCTCCCTTAGAGTAAAAAGTAGATTGTATAATGCTTGTATATGAATAGCAATGCAATATGGTAGTGATATATGGGCACTGAATGCAGAGAACATGCAAAAACTGAGAGAAATGAAGCTACTATGGTCTGATGGATGTGCAGTTTCATTGTGCATGTGACAAAGTGCTGATATATTGAGAAAAACTAGACATCAAGGGAACCAGGTGTAGTGTGTAAGAGAAAAGACTATACTGGATAGGTCATATGACGCATATGTATGAGGACAGATGTGTAAAGTGCACGTTGCTTAAAGTGGATGCAACTTGTGTAAGAGGGAGACCCAGAAAACCTGAGACAAAGTAGTGGAAGCTAATCACTGGATGCTGAACCTTATGGAAGGGACGAGATAATTGGTGATTAACTGTGCTTGAGGAGACCCATCCTTCTCAGCAAAAAATGTCCTAAAGTCACTTTGGTTAGGTTTGTTCATGCAGGGCCTTGCCCTTCCCCTCTCTCTCTCTCTCTTTACCTAGTCAAGTATTCCCCAACAAATATCATCCTCTAACACCCATTACTCTTTTCTCTATGGCACTACTCTCATTATCATCTCTTCCAACTGATCACCACTTCCTGTCTTTACTTTCAGCTATCTCTCCCTCATATCTACTTTCATTCCCCACATTCTTTCACGTCTGCCTTCATGACCCACTCACTACAGCCACCCTTAAACCTCTTCACCATCTTACATCTTGAATGTCATCCCACTAGTATTCTTCTTCCTGAACTACTATCTCTCTCTTCTTACACCATTTCCATACTGATATTTCCCAAACAGCACCTTTGTTCATCCCTCACTATATTTATCTCTATCCGCATTTCTAACCATCTGCTACTCTTCCCTCACATCATCTTGTATCTTGAGATGCTCTGGTATCTAATCATCATCATCTCTATCTTCTTTCCAGCTACTTCTACCCACTCCTATATAATGTGGAGTAACCATGTATCTTTTCTATAGCAAGACACGTGGGCTGTCCTGTTACACTTTTTAGCCCCTCAACATCAGGCATAAATTCACTTTTCCCTTCTTAATATTCTTCCCTCCCACTTAAAGGGTTTTTTTCTTTTCCTTCTACTGTACTTTCTTGTTACCTGGCAAACCCACTTGTGTTGGTGACACAAAAAAAGCACCCAATACACACTGTAAAGTGGTGAGCATTAAAAAGGGCATCCAGTTGTAGAAACCATGCCAAAGCTGACACTGGAGCTATATAGAGCTCTGTGGCCCACTGGATCCTGTGAAACAGTTCAAGCAATGCCAGCATGAAATAGATATGAAATGATGGTGATTATCTGTTTTCTTTCTATAACAGTATAAACAAATATTTTTTTAACTAATTTAAAACATATCTGAAGCCAGCTGCCAAACTAATAACTAAAACCAATGCAATTTACTCAATTAAAAAATAGGCTATTTACAAATAACAATGGTTGTATTTCAATGACTATTAGCTCTTTTTGATACCAACTTGCCTAGGACTACCCCTAGTTCTAGGATACAAATTTCTTGTTTTAACCATTTAATATTTAATCCAGCTATATCCAGCCCAAATATTCTACCTCTCTTATGTTCAAACTGGCAATATCTTGCCTCTCACACCTACCTTACAGTGTAATTTTGAAAGTATACAATCACATCATTGAAATCTTAAGGAGACAAGATGATAATTAATTAGTTGAAAACAATGTGAATGCTAATTGGTTAAAGTGACATACATTAAAAACTTCCATCAAAATTTAATTTTATCTATGTTCAAAACACCAATTTTTTTTACTAAATTCATTATTTTTAGAATTAAATGAAACAAAGGCTGTGTATTTGTTATGTCTTTGGGGGTTTTGAATATCTCATCACTAATGTTATGATGATGACGGGGTGTGCACAAGGATGTAGGAATAGTTTTACCCAAATAAATATTTGGATATGATTATCTAGAATAACCTTTCTCAGAATTAATAAGTTCACACAGAACATACACCGTACTATGCCAAACATAGGTACGACATTAAACTAAACACAGCAATCCAATATGGATGATCAACGCTGTCAACTGCTGACAGTTCACAGAGTTTCTTTATTTTATTGAAATGGGCCAGTCCACTTTTGGTCATGTGGGGAATGGTCAGGATACTTCCACAACATCTCCCCTTTTTGAGAATTAGCCTTCCATAACTTCTCTCCTTTTTGAGAATTAAACTCTGTCCGGAGTTTTCATATCTCTTACGCTTAAGGTTATATTCTAGTATTTCTGTTCTTTTCCTTGTTCTGTTACTTGAATATGTAGTTTCAATTTGTTTGGGTGTTGGTACCTCAAATGTGTTGTGCAATACTTCCATGAGAATTTCATCTCTCGTGACAGTTTCTTTCGTACATCCTTTTTGAAGTTGGTCTATATGCCTTTTATGTTCAACATTTTCTTCCTTTTACCAGGAATAACGTTTTTCCAATTTGTTTAATTACACCATCCTCCTAGCTTTCTTTACCATATCTATACGATTTAACAAAAACTTTGTCACCTAACTTGGAGAATTTTAAAGTATTTTTGATGTTTGTCCTTTTTTCTATTTTTACTTGTAATCAACTTATCAAAGATGGATCTGATCTTTCTAGAGAACATTAATTCCACAGGTGACATTCCTGACAGGGTATTCGGATTAGATGTTACTTAGTACACTCTTAGAAATTATTGATGTGCTAGGTGATCCATTACTTCATTTTTTGCCTTTTTAAAATTCTCTTAAACGTATTAACAAAACGCTCTGCTTGTCCATTTGATCTAGGATGATACAGCGGAGTTGTTACATGTTTGATAAATAATATTTTACAAAATTTTCTGAACTCATCTTAAGTAAAGCGAGTTCTATTACCAGACACAATGATATCACTAATACCATATTTGGTGAACAATTCCTGTAAAAAACTTACTGTAAACACTTTGAAAAACTGTCCACCATAACAAGGTAATATGAACCCTTAAGTGGACCTGCATAATCAACATGCAGTCAGGACCATGGAATATTTGTTTTTGGATATGGTTGGTAGCTGCTTTTGCAACTAGGGCACAACAACCTCTGCATGCTTTCACTAGTTCTTTAATGTCACGGTCCATTCTTGGCCAATAGACATAACTTCTCACTAACAATTTCATTCTCAACATCCCTGGGTGACCAATGTGAAATTTCATTAGTAATCACTTCTGTAGTGTGGTTGGCACTAAGACTTTGTGCTTACATCAACACATTGTCGTAATTCAGGCACAAAGAAGTTGTTTATCATTTCAATGTTATGCTTGGAATTCACAGTAACTGCATTTCTGTTATTGTCTTCAAAAAAATTAAGGACCAATGATGGCAGCTTTTCCAACAGCACACCAGACTGTCACTTTTGGGCTGTACAATGGTCTTTCGTGCAGTTCTCTCAAATTTTCAAGAGCCCAATAACAACAGTTCTGTTGATTCACCATGCCTTTGAGATGAAAATGAGCTTCATCACTCATTAACAAAATGAGGTTGTCATTTGCCTCAAAAATTGCTTCCATCTGACATGTGAAGTTAAGCTGCTGTGCATAGTCCCATGGTTTCAACTGCTGTCCAATTTCTTACTTTTAATCATCCCAATTGTATGATTGAGCACCTTCTTTTTTCAATTTGTTCCATATCATGCTTTAGGTTTATTTATTCTCTGACATACCTCAGATATTTCTTGTAGTGTTAGCTTCTGATTCTGTTCTAATTTATTCAGAATTTGGTTGTGAATTTCTGTGTCTTTCTTTGCCGTTAAACCTTGCATGAAAATTAAACATATCAGGTATTTAGTTCATTAATTTTTAATTTCTCGCATTCCCTATTAATTCCAGCATATGTAATAAAATCTTTGTCCTTTTTTTTTTTTAAATATTCATGCATTGGCAACACATATTAAATAAAGAGCTGTTCTCGCTGGAAATCTTTGAAAGGGTATCAACAGTTTCTTTAAAACAGACTTCCCCTGGTCTCTTTGGTAATATATAATTTGCAGTATTTTTCATGCTCAGCTGGGGCCAACTTCACAATGGTTGGGGTTTTTTTTCACCTTGCCAGTCTGAGCACTCTTCTTTAAAAACCTCTTCATACTTGCTGTAGAATGCAGGAAAGGCAATACCCTCATCCAGGTTATATGTGAATTCACTGATGGAGTTTGCAACTGTATCAGAGGTAAATGAGGTCAATGTATTTTCTGTTTGTTGAGTAGCAGCTGTATTAGCTGTTCTTGCTGCCAATTACTGAAGCTAGAAATTCTTCCATGTTCCAAACAGTCAGTCTCTTTAGCGGAACTGCTAAGTTATGGGGACATAAACACCAACACTGGTTGTCAAGTGGCGATGGGGACACACACACACACACACACACACACACACACATATATATATATATAAATATATATATATATAAATAATGTGGGTGGCTTATTAGCAATTTAACAACCTAAAGGCAAATTTATAGACATCACTAAAGTGACAGAGAGTACAAAGTGGTACCAGCATTGCTAGAAATAATAGACAAAATGACTCATTAGCCACAAGAGCACTATCTTAATAAACTGACAAGGGAGACACATTATTTATAGTTCTCACTTCTACTGTTTTTGAAATCAACAGATTTTCTTGAGTTGAGCTTAATCTTAGGCGCAGTAAGAGCCACTGATTAAGATGCTATCTATCAAAATTCTAAATCATGTAATTTGGTTATACCTGTGACCATAGGGAGCTTTGTTTCCCTTGTCAGCTTATTAAGATAGTGCTCCTGTAGCTAATGAGTCATTTTGACTTATTCTTTAACAATGCTGGTACCACTTTGTACCCTATGTCACTTTCGTGATCTCTCTCTCTCTCTCTCTCTCTCTCTCTCTCTCTCTCTCTCTCTATATATATATATATATATATATATATATATATATCATCATCATCATCGTTTCACGTCCGCTTTCCATGCTAGCATTTGTTGGACGATTTGACTGAGGACTGGTGAAACCGGATGGCAACACCAAGCTCCAATCTGATTTGGCAGTTTCTACAGCTGGATGCCCTTC
>NC_068987.1:42039410-42045356 GCF_001194135.2 Octopus bimaculoides
CTAGAATATTTTAGACTAAAAACATTTATTTAAAAGAAGTCGAGTGAAAATATTGAATAAAGAATAGGAATAGAAATAAAAATATGAATGAAAATATTATTATGAATGAAAGATTAAACTTTATATAACTTAAGTCATAATAAAGAAACAATTAACAATATTGGATAATCAAAGAAACTAAAATAAAAAGACTAGTTATTTATTGCATAAAATAGAAAGAAATATTAAACAGTATTAATTGAAAATATTTCAACCCTAATCAAATCGAAGTCTTAGTTTAGGCTAAAATGATACTCTTACTTCTAAATAATTTAGTGTTAAATAAGGCATCAATTAAAATTATCATTAAAAATCAATTGAATAATATAAAAATACATATTTTTTTCAAACAATGATATAAAGTCGTTTAACAAAGTAAAAACTACACTTATCAATATGCTGCTGTAGTTCAAACTAAAACTTAGACGTTAAACTCAGAGGTCGCGCGAAAATACTACTTTAAGATAGAGAATAGGATATAAAAACATGTAATCGTTTTACTATCTTTATCTTATGATATTTACTTTGTATTATATTATACTTATTTATTGTGCTTTTACTTATTAATTTTTCTATATGTGACTGGATTTTCATCAATGAGTTCATGAACCTTGGTTCTTTTCCTTAAAACTATATATATATGCATGACAGGCTTCTTACAGTTTCCGTCTAACCAAATCCACTCACGGCTTTGGTCAGCCAGAAGCTATAGTAGAAGACACTTGCCCAAGATGCCATGCAGTGGGACTGAACCCAGAACCATGTGGTTAGGGAAGCAAGCTTCTTACCACACACCCATGTCTGCGCCCATATATATATATGTCCAATCTATTTTCAAATGTTTTTCTATAATGAATGGAAACTAAATAGAGAAAATAAATATTTCTTAAACTTACTCTTTCTTTCCAATTTCTACTTTAGCAGCATTTAGATCTCGCCTAAACAAGAGAAAAATTAGAAATCTATTTAAAAAAAAAATTACGGTAATTATTCTTAAATTCCAAATTTCATTTAAATTGTTGAAGGATTTGAAAAAAATGCTTGAACATCACAATTTAAATACTCTTGTTTATGAATCTAACACCTTTCTACCAATGCAACAAAACAAGTTATTTTATGCGAGTCTGGCAAATTCAGAAAAATTCCTTTGGAATATTCTATCATTGAAATTAGACATTTCCCTAATTGCAACAATATTTATGTATTTTCGAAAGAGATTTAAAAGGAAATGGCTACACCCAGAAACCAAAAGCTTAGATTGAACACTATTATGTTAATCACTGATATTATTAATAATAATATGAAGAGCAGCAGCAGCAAATACCAACAAATATGAATGATGAATAATGGAGCTTTTCTTAATGGTTTATATTGTACAGTAACTGCCAGAAGCAACAACAAAACACTTCATTAAATATAATAATCAAAAGAAATTCATCAAGCTCTGACAACTTACATCATACTTGCATTAAGCCGGGAAAGTTCAGCTCTATAAAAAATAAAATGATAAAACAGTAGGTAAAAAACATGTAGAACTGTGAAATTTGTTAAATTAAACTAGGTAATGGATACAGCAAAACAATATAGTTCTATTCATCTAACTTAGCTGGAAAATAGCTTCAGCTACTTTCTAAAGTATATGTTATTTGGTGGTGGTAGATCTCTGTTGTTAGACAATAAGGATCCAGTTGTTTGATCAAATTAATCACCTGCTCCTGAGTTAAAGTGTAAATGGCTGACGATTGCACAGATACATGCACTCTTAACCTAGTTCTTAAGCAAAATCAGCAGGAGTGTACCTTTTGAATTACACCTGGCCAATGGGAGTCTACATAGTTTCTGTTTACCCAATTTCACTCACAAAGTATGGGTTGACCTGCAGCCAAAGAAAATGACATTTGCCTAACATGTCAATGAGCAGGATTAAACCCAAGACCTTGTGGCTACAAAGTGAACTTCTTAACCATTCAGCCATACCACATCTACATGTCATATAGCCTCTCATTTACCAAATATTTGAAAGCTGAGGCCAACTAACAAAACATCCACCAAAATCAACAAAATTCACCCACTCTTACAATGAGTCAAGTGATATTATTTAAAGTGAAGTATGTCAGCTGAATTTATATCAGTTTGGAGTCTTTTCATGTCAAACCATCTATATTTTAAGTTTTTATTTCTTTGCTATTATTTTTGATCAGCTGGACATTAAACGATGATGATGATATTTCCATGAGGGCAAATCAGATTTTGTTTAGTAATGAGTTTGTTTGATGGGTAGGGTAGTACTCATCATTGCTGTAAGCCCATGTTGAATAGAAATGAGAGTCTGGTCAGAATACATATAACAGGGTGAACTCCATCATGTAGTAGGGGTATTTGTTAAAAATGCCAGTTTAGAGCAGAATTACTTATCAGCCTATTAAATAAATGAGAGTGCTACTGTGGCACCATGTTTAAGGCAGCAATATTAAAATTCTTTTTGATCCAGTCTACCTAACTGTAAATAGGAACTACAGGAAATAATTAGCTTCCAATGTTTCACTCAAATCTTCTCTGCTGTCTAGTAAGAAACCATCAAACATTTAGCATCTTGGAAACTTTGAAAACTAAAATGCCAGCACTTTGTAATACTTCAAAGTAACTCAGATTTGTTACATGTGAATTTCCCCCATGGATCATTTCCACTTACTTCTTCTTCATATTTTCTTCATTAAGAACCATCATTTGCTTCTTCAAATCTTCACGCTCTTGTCTAAAGTCAAAAACAGAAAGATTTATTTGCATTTACATTTCATTTTCATTTACATATGTTACAGCCAATCCCTTGTCTTATTCTACATATCAATTGATTGCCAAAAAACAACACTCATACTATTTTCTTTTCATTCATTCAAGAAAATGTGATTTTTCTTTGTTTTTTATACAGACAGGCTTTATAATTTACAAGAAACAGTTAACAAATTGTGAATACACCTCAGTTATACTGAAGTAAGACATGACTTTATGATTTAACACTAGTTTGATTGTTAGGTGATAAAAAAAAGGATTAGAGCCAACAAGAAAGTGGGTGAAAAGAAGACAATGAATAAGTTGAGAAACAGAGAGAGAGAGAGGGACAGAAAGAGCGAAATACAAAGAAATCTGTGTTGGTTCAATATAATATTTACATATTTACACTAATACTTACACAATCTTGCGGTGTTCTTCAGGATCAGACTTGTTACATTGCTCAATAAGTCGATTTGTTCGAGCTTTCCATCTCTCAACTTCTCCACTTAGGTTATTTTTCTCAGTTGCCAAGTTTTCTTTCTGGTAAGTTAATTCTCGCAAATTTAACAGCAATGGATCAATATCTTCTTCTAATTTCTTAACCTGATTTCAAGATATACATCATGAGATATATATATGTATGCATGTACATAGCACACATCAAAACTAACAGCACTCTATACACTAGAATATGCAGAGGTAAAAATATTACTGACTCAGAAATAAATGAAAATTACTCAACAAAAGAGCAAAACTACTTGTTTCAAATCACAAAAGTACAGAAAATATTTTGCATCTTAATTATGCTATGAGACCTGTGCATGCCACACACCTTGATATGGGTAGACAGAAACTGAAAGAAGACTGTGCATGTGCATGTGTTATCGCCCAATTAAAATCCATATTCCATGCTGGTACAAGCAAAACAGTTTGACAGCATATATGATGGCTCCATGGGATGCATCAGGCTCCAATGTCTGCTTTCGTATAACTTCTATGACTAGATGCTTTTCCTAACGCCAGGTGCTTTACAGAATGTACTGGGTGCGTTTTTATGGCACCAGCAGTAGTGAGGTTGTCATACATCTTGTAAAACTAAAATTTCCATGACAGGGTGGGGCTAGAGTAGGGAGGAAGGCATCTTTATGTTGGGAGATGAAAGGTTAAAGTATGTGAAAAGGATCCAGAACAGGTTGTAAAGGGGCTACTTGGCTACTCACAGACAGTATGAGATTGACTGGAGGTGTGAAGATGGACTTGTAAGGTAAAAGGTGATTAGAAGGGAACGGAGATGAGAGATCAGAGTATGGGTGGGTAGAAGGTTTAAATGAGAGATATTTAGAGCTGGGGAATGGCTTATGGAGAGACTATACTGATAAACAGGTGTTGAGGGATGATGTGTGCATGTGCATAGGTGTCATTTAGGTTTTCGTTTCACCAAAAAGCACTCAACCAGAAGTGGTGATAATGATGTTATTTTCTGTCAACAGGTTACACTGGCTTTCCAACTTCAAAGAAATGTAGCTAACCCTTATTTGAAAAACAGATAAGGGTTACAGACAGAAAGTGAATATATATATATATATAAAATTTACATATTTTTCTCTAATCAAGGATCTTGCAGTAACAGTTGGATTATGCTTCACTGATGAGGTCAAATAATATATTGAGAATTGTCACTGTTTTGTTAAAGATGAAACCCTCTGCAGCACAACATCCACCATCATTGATATAACATCCACTTTTTCATACTTGCAAAGGTGAGACCTAATTTGTTGGGGCATAGTTTGTATGGCTGGATACTCCTCTTGCTACCTACTCTCACCTGTTTCCAAGGAAGGTAATGTTTCACTATGGCCAGACAAATTTTCAAGGAAGACTGGAAATGAATGACATCAGAGTATGATGGTGGCATTCACATTTATAAGTATCATGTGATGTCAACACCAGGAGAGATACTCAGACATACATATATACAGAGGATTATGTAGACAGAAATTGTAAGACGCCTGCTGTCTGTGTGAGAAGAGTACCAAACCATATGAAATATGCTTCAATGACTTATATGTAATCCATGCAAGAATAGAAAAGTGGATGCTAAAAAATTGATAATGACATATGTATATGGTAGACACTCCTATCGTAAACAATAAGTGATCTGCAACTTCTTACTGAACAACATGCACAGATGATTTGCTAATAGCAATTAAATGTTAGTGCTGTACATTAGCACACTCCAACTCAACAAAGTGTTGGCAACTGCATGGTGTAGTACACATCAAGTATAAAAGTGATTGCAGAGCAATTTCGGAATATTAAGCTTGGCCTTCTGGGTAGAAGTAGAGGTCCACAGGTTCGTGTGTCACATAGCTAGCTAGAGGCGATGGCTTCTTGGAGCTAATCAACGACAGCATTCATCCTATTTTTTGGACTGCTATGTTGGCTTGGCGATAACTATTAATATCCAGTACTGCTGCCGTAGTCTCCTTTAGAGAGACTTAGAAATATTAATATCTCTATTTATGAAAACCAGTGGATGTATTCCACTGAAATTAGATAAATAATCCTTCATACAGACGGTCAGTAGCGACGCCTGCTGGGTTCGGCATTGATAAGGGACAATACCCCAAAACTAGTCTGTAGATGCCAGACCAGCAAGGTGAAGCGGCTGACCTCCCCTGTTCGAAGGTTATAAAGGACACAGGTTCGTGTGTCGCATAGCTAGCTAGAGGCGATGGCTTCTTGGAGCTAATCAACGGCAGCATTCATCCTATTTTTTGGACTGCCATGTTGGCTTGGCGATAACTATTAATATATATACATACATATATATATAATCATCATCGTTTAACGTCCGCTTTCCATGCTAGGATGGGTTGGACGATTTGACTGAGGACTGGTGAAACCAGATGGCTACACCAGGCTCCAATCCGATTTGGCAGAGTTTCTACAGCTGGATGCCCTTCCTAACGCCAACCACTCAGAGTGTGTAGTGGGTGCTTTTACGTGTCACCCGCACGAAGGCCAGTCAGGCGGTACTGGCAACGGCCACGCTCAAGATGGTGTATTTTATGTGCCAACAGCACAAGAGCCAGTCCAGGGGCACTGGCAACGATCTCGCTCGAAAATCCTACG
>NC_068987.1:42046411-42055943 GCF_001194135.2 Octopus bimaculoides
TCAGTGCACCCTCCCCCACTACTAACTTGGTCACCCAGATAGCGGAAGCTATCAACTACGTCTAGTTTTTCCCCCTGGAATGTGGCAGAAGTTGTTTTCTGTACATTTACAGTGTTTATAGCTCCTGAACATCTGCTACATACAAAAACTAACTTCCTAGTTAACCTTCCTTTGATATTGCTGCACCTCTTATGTGTCCATAGCTTGCACTGGGTGCATCTTATAAAGTTTCTACCTACGCCTTTGCTACAGATCGAGCAGGGCCATCTACCTGAAGGGGTTTGTGTGTTGTCTACCTTCCTACTTATTAGGACTTTGGTTTTAGCTAGGTCGACTCTAAGGCCCTTCGAGTCTAGTCCTTGCTTCCACACCTGCTTATTCAGGTAATCTGAGGCTAAACAACAATTTCTACTCCAATGACAAGTGGTTTGCAGTGTCTTGACATTACACAGTGAGGACCCATTACAGTGATGGCCTATTAGAGTGACAACCCATTATGGCGAGGTTCCATTACAGTGATGATCCACCCATGCAAGTACATAGTCAGTACTAATATAAAAGTTGATGCAGTAGCAAAACCAGTACCAACCTTAAAAGTCAATTCTTTCACCTGCTGTTCCAGTCTTTCTTTCTCTTGTCTCAGCATTGCATTACTTTCTGTAAACACATTCAAATTCTCCACTTTACGCATTAGCTCGGCATGTTGTGCGGCTGAGTGCACATTGACCTATAAATGTTAAGACACACAAACAAACAAAATCTTTTAAATTCGCAAAACATTTATCCTAAAGTTTAAAGGAAAACATTAAAACAGTAAGGGGACAGAAGAATCCATATCGCAGACAGAATTGTTATCTACAGACATAGACCTAAAGATAAGTGGTATACCTTGTCCGCAGCTATGCTGTATAAGCAGTGAACACTAGCTCCAAGATCTGTGACACTGCTGGTTTCACCTTCATTATTCATTGACATCAGATCCTTTTAATTGTCTTCGGTTTGTGAGTCTCTTAGAGAACCATAAGAATTCATCAAAATTTGATTAATTTCATTTAATTTGCATAATTTTAACTCCTTTCAAGCAGGCTATGCACACAGGACACACTGGACTCTGCCATTTTTAAATATTCATATCAAGTAATGAAAGTCATGGAGAGGGTCGTAGCCCAACTAATTAGGGAGAGAGTCAGTTTAGATGAGATGCAGTTTGGGTTTGTGCCAGAGAAAAGCACCACTGATACTATATTTCTGGTAAGACAGCTGCAGGAGAAATACCTAGCCAAAGATAAACCTCTGTACCTGGCTTTCGTTGACATGGAGAAAGCCTTTGACAGGGTCCCCCGATCCCTCATCTGATGGTCAATGGGGAAACTAGAGATAGATGAATGATTAGTGAGAGCTATACAAGCTATGTACTGGGATGCTGTCAGTAAGATGAGGCTTGGCAATGAGTATAGTGAAGAATTACAGGTAGGGGTAGGGGTCTATCAAGGATCAGTCCTCAACCCTCTCTTATTCATCATAATCCTCCAGGCAACAACAGAGGAATTCAAGACAGGATGCCCCTGGGAGCTTCTCTACACTGATGACCTTGCTCAAATAGCTGAAGCACTATCAGAACTAGAAGAAAAGTTTCAGGTGTGGAAACAAGGTCTAGAATCAATGGGCCTTAGAGTCAATCTAGCAAAAACCAGTCTTAATAAGTGGGAAGGCAGACAAAAAACAAATCCTTTGAGATAGATGATCCTGCTCGATCTGTAGAAAAGGCGTAGGTGCAGTAATATCAAAGGAAGGCTAACTGAGAAGATAGTGTTTGTGTGTGGCAAATGCTCAGAGGCAAGAAACACAGAAAATGTGCAGAAAACAATTTCCATCACATGCCAGGTGGAAAAACTACTAGTTGATAGCTTCTGGTACCTAGGTGACCAAGTCAGTAGCAGGGGTGGATGTTCTGAGAGTGTAGCTGCTACAATAAGAATAGACTGGGAAAAGTTCAGAGAGCTTCTACCTCTGCTAGTGACAAAGGGCTTCTCGCTCATAGTAAAAGGTAGTGAAAAAATGGTCTGTGACTGTTGAGGACATGCATAAGTGTGCAAGAAATGAATCTAGTATGCTCTGCTGGATGTGTAATGTCAGTGTGCATACACTGACATTACACAGAGTGAGCGCTCTGAGAGAAAGTTTGAACATAAGAAGCATCAGGTGTGGCTGCAAGAGAGACGACTGCGCTGGTATGGTCATGTGTTGGATATGGATGAGGACAGCTCTGTGAAAAAGTGTCACACCCTAGTAGTAGAGGGAACCTGTGAAAGAGGTAGACCCAGGAAGACCTGGGATGAGGTGATGAAGCATGACCTTCGAAGGCTGGACCTCATTGAGGCGATGACGAGTGACTGAGACCTTTCGAGATATGCTGTTCTTGAGAAGACCCAGCAAGCCAAGTGTGACTGTAACCATGGCCTATGCCAGTGCAGCATAACTGGTCCATTTAAGAGTACCCTTCAAACATTGGGCAATAAACCTTACTTGCGAAGACCTGTTGAGTCAATTAAAGTCATTGTCGTGGCTGATGCCACTACCATCTGACTAGTGCCTGTTCTGGTGGCATGTAAAAAGTACCATTCAAGCATGGTCAATGTCAGTGTCACCTGGCATCCAGCTGTAGAAACCATGCCAGATCAGATTCGATCAGACATTAAACTATAATGATGATGATGATGAAGAAACTACTTGAGTGTTCCATATAATAACCAAGTCACTATTGCAACTTGGTTTAAAAAAATTCTAGTTGTGAAACATGGACCTTGAAAGCGTCCTCCAATGGAGGTATGCCAAGCTTGTCTATTTTTCAACAGCAAGAAAACACAAACATGATTGATTACCAAGAAAATATTATTAAACCACACTCCCTTTATTCATGATTATCACTTAGCTAGAGCTCCGACAATCACTCCAACTGATGAGTGTCACTATCTGAGACCACCTCTCCTGGTAAAAGCACAGTCTTAATATTGTTAAGACTGCTTCCACATGGCTGGCCCTTCTCTTCAGAGCCCGAAGATACTTCAACATCCAACAGTTATTGAAACTCTACAAAGATCAGGTAAGTTCCAACTGTCATGTAATAACAGTGCTAGCAATCTCCAATGAATATAAAAGCTTAAGCTTTAACACTAGTTTCTAAAAATAACTTGTGCCTTGCCATCACAGCCAATAGATGATGTGCATTGTTGTGATAACTAAAATGTCAATATTCCAAGAGAGTGACTAAAAGAATAGAGAAACAGAGAAAGGAAAGAAGTTTATGTGTGCGTGTGCCTGCGTTAGAAGGACTGAAGACATGACTGTATTGTTACCTGTGAATGTTCCCTTTCTTCAGAAAGATTCTTGCAGGTCTCTTCATACTGTTTCTGGAGACTTTCAAGACGCTGCTTCATACGCAACACTTCAGCCTCAGCAACTTCGACACGAGCAACAGAAATTTCTTTTTCCTTCCGCAAAAATCTGGGAAAATAATAGAAGTAGACTTTACTATGCTCTGATTACATAAAACAGGATTATCTACCAACTGCAATACATAAAATTGGATTAACAATAGTTATATAAAATAAGATTATCACTAAACTGTGATTGTATAAAATCAAGTTCTTACAAACTGTGAAATATAAATTGCTATAAATATAATGTATAAAATTGCTTATCAGTGAATATAACATACAAATTTAGGTTTCCACTGTGTTATATAAATTCACATTACCATTAGACAATATATAAATTGAGTTACCACTAATCACTATGTGTTTGAAAAGTTCACTTCCCAACCACAGAATAAGAGGAGAATTGTAGAGAAGAATTTTGAAAAAGCATAAATGAGTAGAATAAAAACAAAAATAGTAGAACAATTATCACAAACCTGATGACCTCAAGGAGTTGTTCAGACGATTTTTCTTTCTCCTCCAGAGAAGTATTAAGGATACTGGAAGCCTCAGCTGACTTTTGAATATGAGCTACTTGCACAGATAACTGTGCAAGTTGTTCATGTAAAATATTATTTTGGTGAACAAGATCACTGCAACGTCCTTCAATCTGGCTGATTTCACTCTTCAATATTCTTTCTTGTTCAGCCCATGATGCCTTGAATGGTGGGGAGAAAAAACCAAAAAGCTATTATGATCATTTCCACTAACACTAACAGAGTAGAACATGAACTTTGTTTAAAAATTATAAAGCCCTGATGATACTTTTGTTTGATTTTACTGATTTAGATGTTATATGAGATAAAAGATGAACCTTATCTTTTACTCGTTTCAGTCATCAGACTGTGAGCTATGCTGGGACACTGCCTCAAAATTTTAGTTGAATGAATTGACACCAGTATATTTTTTTATGAGCCTGATACTTATTCTATCAGTCACTTTTGTTGGACAACTAAGTTACAGGGATGCAAACACACCAACACTGGTTGACAAGTGGTGGTGGTGGGAACAAACACAGACACATGATGATTGGCTTCTTTCAGTTTCTGTCTACCAAATCCACTCACAAGACTTTGGTCAGTCTGAGGCTATAGCAGAAGATACTTGCCAAAGGTGCTACACAGTGGGGTCAAACCCATTGCCACATGTCCACACCTGTGCCTATATTGAAAAATTTCCAAAAAACTTCACGCATCAGATGTTCCACTGTTTGGTTCGTCAACTATGGCATGCTTACAGAGGTTACAAGTGTAGTAACATAATTTTGTTTTTCTGAATACATGCTGAGAGACAGAGAGAGAAGGCAGCTAAACTTATACACAATATATTTAATGTATTACTACTATTATTGACTAGGTCATTCTGCTATTTTGTTTGAGTACTCTATTGAATTGTTATGATTCAGTGACTTTATTTAGCATACAAACTAAGTCTGCTTTTTTAGGTTATTTTCCAGAAAAGATTCTATCAAAAAACAGATGCTAACAAGGTGATTGTCACTTTATAGTTCTTCAGTTGCTTACATTGTTGAACTATCAACACTAACTAAATTGAAGGTTTCACCAATTTATATCACTATAGTCAGGAAATAAACTAATTATTGTTCAAACAGATAGTTGCAATATTCGTCTTTGTGATATTGTTTCCATGTGTGGTCTTGTATCCATATTCCTACTAGCAGAGAGAAAGAGAAATGAAGTTAATATTAACATTCCTGTTGTTTATGAATCACACCATAGTATTAATATTCATTTAGATTTACTCGCTTGTTCTTTTCTTTACTGTTTTGTTCACCTTTTTGCCAAATGCAACTTTGTTAGTTTATACGCTTAACCCTTTTGTTACTAACCAACCCACCAAATTTCGGGATATATAACCAAACTAAAATTTCAGCACAGACCTTGTTAGTACATTTGTGAAAACTTGTGGTGTCACTATGTAAGCAATTGAGTTACACTGTCCACCATTATTGTACATGATATTAGAGAGCTGTGTACTTTTGGAGATTTTTTGTCCCATTTTTCCCCCCACTTTGACTTCTTTTTAAGTTTCACTATGGACGAAAAGTGGATACCAGTTTCATATTGGCAAGCAGCAGTTTGAATTCAAAGTATTTTTGAAAAACAAGACATACAAGAATACATGGTAAACATAAAAACCATGTGTGATAATAAGTCAGATATTTCTGAAACAATTCTGTGTGTGTGTGTGTATGAATAAATAAATTTGATCTATAGATTTTTTTTTGGCAAATTTACCTTGTTTTACTTTGTTCTATTTACCTTTAAGATGTGTGTGACAAAGTTTGATTAATTATATGTTTGTGTATTTATATGCGGTGTGAGTTTATATCATTTAGTCGATTTAATTTCCTAGTTTTCATCAAAAACAAATTCCAGTACTTTGTTCTATTTTTATTTTATGGTACACCTATTTTTTGTTTTACCTTTATGGTACACCTGTCTTATGTGCATTAAGTTCAACTTATAGATAATTCAGTAATTTGCACAGGTTTTCTATGTTAAAATTTTGTTGTATATTCAGTTGAATATTAGCTAAAAACTCATTTTCTATACTGATGTTCAAACAAAATTTAAATGACTTTATATTTTGCTAAATTTACCTGTAATTAGATTTGCTTTGAGACAAAAATTATGAAATATATTTGGTTAAAAAGCTTTTGATAAATTGTGTTCCAAAAATAAGAATATTGTGAAATAAAAAGTTGTTTCATGAAACCAATATAAATTCAAGATTATTTTAGAATTTAATTGAAACATATAAAGGGTGTATTTTGGTTAGAAATATAGTAATAAAAGGGTTAAAAAACAAATATCAAAAAAACTATCAACACATGGAAATTGTACAAAAGAATTTTTATGAAAATAACAAAAGAAAGCTTACTTTTGCCTCATTCAATGTTTTTAAGTTTTGCTCTCCCTCTTTTTTGGCAGTTTCTAATTTATTTGTAAAATCTGCTGACTGTAAATATATAAAGGTTTTAACATTATAGACAGAAAAATGAGACAGAATCTGGAGTATAACCACATATTTTTCCTAGTCCTTCTCTTTCGCAATTATTTTCCAATAGAAATATATAGCATCTTTTTTCACTTAGTTATTATTCATTTTCATTACATACTCATATCGATGCAATCAATACTCCTGCAAATAACAGCTGATGTCTCTAATAAGTTGTTATAAGCAAATCATTGGCAGCCATACTGACTAAAAAAGATAATACCAATCTGCTATAGTCACAAATCTCAGTAGCTTGAACCGAATGTCAATAGTTAACTGAAGATTTAAATGAGAGCTACTTAGTTAAGGAGTTTGCTTCCCAACCACATGATTTTGGGTTCAGTACCACCGTGTGACATCGTGTCTTCTACAGCCCATTATATGAGTGTGTGTGTGTGTCCCACCACCTTGACAATTTAGAAGTTCAACTAAAAAGAGGCCAATAGCATATGTACCAAGTTTAAAAAATTAGCACCAGGGGTCAATTTGTTTGCCTAAACCCTCCAAAGTGGTCCCCAGCACGACAGCAAGCCAATGATTGAGATTTATTTGCCTAAACCCACCAAGCAGCATAATGACTGAAACAAGTAAAAAAAAGATACTAAATGTACAAACATATTTATGTAAAGAGGTCTTTCAGCTTTTACTAGTTACAGTCATTGAACTGTGGCTATGCTGGGACATCTGCTCGAAGGGTTTAATCAAACAAATCAACCCCAGTACTTATTTTTCAAACATGATACTTATTGTATTGGTTTCTTTCATTGAACTGTAAGTTATAACAGAATAAACAAACCAACATCAGCTGTCCAGCAGTGGTCATACACATACATAACAGGCTACTTTCAGTTTTGACCTACCAAATGCACTCACACCGCTACGGCTAGCCTGGGGCTGTAGTAGAAGACACTTGCCCAAGATGCCATGCATGTGCCTATATAGATACATCATCATACTAAGGGATGAGAAGCCTGAACTATGAGAGGTGGGAGTGGCAGTGCAGATTCTTGTAAAAGATCTGCATGGCTATTCACATTTAGTAGGGGGGTGGGAAGAGAAAATGACAGTAGGATATGTAAGAGATAGATGGCAGCCATAAGGTGCCTAGACGGTCCCATAAGGCACAAGGTGAGTTGAATCAGTTTGCAAGACTGTATGGGAAAGAGAAGATGGGATGTGGAGGCAGACTGAAGGGTGGATGAGCAAGTTGGGGGAGATAGATGGATGCAGAAAAGTGAAATGTGGTGGGGGAATGCAGCAGGATGATACAACTGTCAGGGAGTGAGGACAAGAGAGGGATGACTAAGCAAGTTTATTGTAAAGTGAATAACTAAGATTTGTTAAAATGGGGAAAAGAGTACTTTGGAGATGTTAGGTTAAAATTCTAGAAATAATAGAAAATGTAATTGTCTCTCATTTTCTTGGAAAGTTTTCAACACATTCTAATGACAGCTATGATATTTCATTGTTTTCCTTTTAAAGTAAAGCTGATAAGAGACCTATTTTTTTTTTGTTGTAGTGGTGCAGTAAAATTTATGGAAAACACTATAGTAGATTGGTAGTATTTCTCACATGAATAATTGTTAATGTTGTTCTTTAGCCCTGGGTCAAGCTTGAACAAGTAAATCTAGAGTGAAAACTGCTCCAATCATTACCATCTGATCAGTTTTGTACACCAGGGGCTATACTGTCTAAAGTGTTATTTCTTTTTTAGACAATAGGATGTGGTTTGTAGGAGATTTGGATGCTAACACAGTGATACTGAAGTTTAAACTAAGAACTAAATAGTCCACTATATCTATAACTATAAAAGAGAGTTTACATGATGTGTGTATGTGTGCCTATGTTCCTTATGCTTTCCAAAACCGAGTTGCCAATTTTGACATATGGGTATCAAAAGATTCAGTACTATTTCTGTTACCAACTAAGCTTTATCTTCATTGATATATTTCCATTACAAAAATTTAAAATTATAATCTTTTCCATAACTCAACTATCGTAAACATTTTATACGACAACGATGACATCACATTTTCTATGAGTGTGTACCGTAAAAGACATACATCATTACGACACAAACCATGACTCTGTCTCTCACGCATGCACACACACACACACACACACACGCCCATACATCTTATTTTTACCAAATAACCGAGTGAAATACAAAATGAGGAAAAGACAGAGAAACAAGACAAAGAAACAGAGACAGAAAACAAGCTTCTATAGAAGTTGAAAGATGGATAGCAAATGAAAGACAGATACCGATGTTTCATCCCCTATGTATGTTCTATAGTTGAAAGCGAAAGAAAGCCAGAACAAAATTGATACTCTATGTTCTATAGGTGAAGGTGAAAGAAAGCGGCACAAAGACGAGAGGAAAGTGGGGGAGAAGGGAACACCAAGAACCCCAGAAATGAGGTTGTGTCGTACAATTTTAAGGTCATTTCACTTTTGTCCCATGTTTCAGGCATTATCTTTCTCTTTCAATTTCTCATTATAATGTACGGTGACCTTCTGCTGTTAACACATTACAACTACATTTCCTTCTTTTGGAATTAAGAAAGGTATGTAAAAATAACTTCCTTTGGCGCACATGCACACACACACACAGAGTTAAAGTTCTGTATGAATTATGTTACTTTTTGCTATGTGCTAAATTACAGCTCAAATCCGATGGAAATTACCTTTTCCTATTCTGTCATTCCTGTTTGTAAGGAGCGTATTTCAAAAACTGATCTTCCATTTAAACTTACAAGGAAGTTATCTCAGAAACCCTGTCCTTTACCTGTTGTTTCTAGCATGTCTGAGATGATATTTGCATACCCCCCACCAACTTGTTTCTTTCCTCAATTTACTCACATTCCTATGTCTCCCATACAGGAGATTTGCATTTCGCCTGGACGCAGGTAGCCGATGGGTGGCTGAAAATTTAAATTTTCAAAAACAAATTATATTTCCCACATCTCTGTATTTTTCCATGTGCATAAAAAACCAAATTTGGAAAACAGTCTAAAATTAGGAAATTTTGATGG
>NC_068987.1:42056117-42060121 GCF_001194135.2 Octopus bimaculoides
TTTCACACAAATTGTACCCACCCCCTTCACTTCTGGACAAACAATAACATCCATTACGCCAGTAATCCACTCCACTATATATCAGCTAACAGAATGCATTATGCTTATCAAGACAGAGCATAGCCAAATCATTCACAGTTTACCGCTTCTCGAAATAATGGTATACAAATTGACATATGCATTTTCCCCCATCTTTTTGTTCATTACTCAAAAGTCAAATTATACAAAGCACAACTTCAAATTGTTATGTCTTCTATCTTATATGTTCGCTCTTTTCAGCCATGCCACCAAAACAAAGACATTCTCATATATCTCCGCAAACAAGGGCTGCAAAGAAAACTACCTCTATTCGTGGTCAAGAAAACTCACTTCAGCAATGCCCAATAGAAACAGTACTGCTGTTTGAGGGGGGGGGGGGGGCTTAACTGTCGTCCTCACAGGGGATTTCCGTCAAACATTACCAGTCATACCATAGGGTACGCAAGCTGTCAACATCTATGTGTGTCTGATTCTTTTACCTCTGTGGAGGTTTGTTCTTCAGCTTTCATCAAGCAACAATATATGAGCTCATCTCTACAACGACGCCTTCGCTGAGGGATTCTTTCATCAACTTATACTAATTGGAAATTGCGCTTTACCGTTGAATAACACCCTGCAACAGCAGGTACTGCAATGTGGGCACATGGTGTCTACATTGGTCGAGCTTAAAGAAAAGGTATTTCCCACATTGCAATCAACTTTAAAAACATAGCATGGTTCGCAGAGAGAGCTATTTTAGCACCTCAGAATGAAAGTATTGATAAAGTAATCCATGAACTCCTCCACATTCTATCTGGAGATGCTTCAATGTGTGTCTCCTTTGATACTACTGTCAATAAACATGCCACTGTTGACTATCCAGTTGAATTACTCAACTCTCTACAACCCACAGGACTGCCACCACATTAGTTTTTTCTAAAGAAAGTTGCACCGAGGCATTTCAACCCACCACGACTATGCAATGGTACATGATTGACTATAACTACAATTAGAAGTCATGTCCTACAAGCAACCATTATTGCCCGCTGCCATTGAGGAGAGATCATATACATTCCATGCATGTCCCTTATTCATTCAAATGTGCCATTTCAATTCAAGCTCCACCAGTTCTTCGTACAATTATGCTTCACTATAACAATAAAAGCCCAGGGTCAAACTTTAAAAATTGTGGGTCTCAATTTACAAATACTCTGCTTTTCTCATAGACAACTATATATCGCATGCTCTTGAGTTAGCAGTGCAGATGACTTGTATATTTATTCTATCAATACTAAGCTTACACAAAGCATAGTTTACCAGAAGCATCGTCAGTTTCACTTAACATATGTTGAAGTGTGCAGTCTGCCCAAACATTAGAGATGATGCTTTTCACATTGAAGCAGCTTTCTTTCCATGTACCTTACTTTCTGCAATACGGATACCTCTACATCCTCATATGTCATCCAATCCTTTAAATCTGTAGGTCTAGGTAATTCTGGGGGCAATATTAGAATTTCCTTCTTATTTAAGCTGCCATTCTACAGGTTTTTGGTGTCAACAATTTCATCATTGTTCATCACAAAATGACCGAAAGACATGTTTATAAAGAAGAATTGTTTGTTTAACACTCCTCTTGTGCCAATTCTACCCATAAGAAAGAAACAAATAATACAATGTGGCTGTAGGTCATAACACCTGAGCAATGCCGAGATGCATTGATAGATAACTATAAAGATTAATATTATTGATATTTACATTCTTCTTCAATGCTGATAGAGCTTCCATATCTGCAGCATGCAATATAAGTTCCCTCTGATATTTGTCCTGAGCCTGAAATGAAACAAAAGACAGGTGTAAATACACACGAAACAGTTGAGAGAAAGCAACTGTACTGTCATGCAAAAAGATGATGGTTGTGTAATATGATAGCAGCTGTATAAGATGACAGTAATTGTGCAACATGACAATAATTGCACATGATGACTTCTGTGCAAGTTTCAGCAATAAAACTGAAAATAAATAAATAAATAGATATGGATTTTATTATGTCCAGTCGTATCCAAAATTAAATAAGACAATATGACTTCAGTAACAATAAATAACAAATCCTTATTTCTGAATTCAACTAAAATTTTTTGGATGAAATTTTCTAATCATACAGAACCAAATATTCAATGGAATAACAGGTTTAGGTTGAAATATGATTGTGTTAGTAGGGTTTGTGTATCCCTATGTCCCAATATACTGGTAAAAGCTTTACTGCAGGGAAGTGTAATGTGAGGGATCTGATTAGGCATGCACAGCCTTCTTCAGAAAGCAGGCTGGATTAAGATATGATCATCATGAGGGGGGGGGGGGGCTGCACTACTAAAAATATGAAAATCACTGCCAGAAGCTTTGAGTACCAGCAAAGCAGGTGTACAGTTGATGACAATGTTGTAATGTGAATTCTTTAATATGAAGGTATGACTTGAAGATGAGACCAATATATCAGCATAATCCTCACCTCAAAAATAATCTCAAGGTCTTGTTTAATAAGAATTCAAGTTGACACAATACAATAGAATAGAGTTGTATTAAGTGTATTCTAAGAAGGAATAGATTCTATTGTTTTGGGCCAGGGATTTTTGTCCAAACCTACTTGACATATTACTTTCTACTTTATTCATTTTTAAAAAAATTTCTTTTAGTTATTTGACTACAGCCATGCTGGAGTACACCTTAAGGGGTTTTAATCAAACAAATCAACCCCAGGACTTATTCTTTGTAAGCGTAGTACTTATTCTATCAGTCTCTTTTGCCAAATTGCTAAGTTATGGGGACATAAACACACCAATATTGATTGTCACGCAATGGTGAAGGGACAAACACAGTCACACACACACACACATATATATATATATATATATATATATATTAGGGTTATGACCTTTTCACAACCCAATAATCCTATACTGTAATTCAATGAACAATTTCATAAAAGTCAGGAAACTAACATTTATTTTGCTTTATTTGAAAAAAAAGTCACCCCCAACTTAAGAAATCAATCACCACTTTTGACCCAAATCATGCAAAATTCTAAGTGGGGTGGGGTCCATAATGCCTGCTCAAGTTTTTACCAAACTTGGTGTGCTGACTCAATGCAGCGTAGAAATAGTATATCTGAAATTTCAGCTTTCTAGTTGAGGTGGTTTCAGAGTTATGGGCTTTTAAAACTATAATCACTAGGTGGCATTACATTCACATTTCAGTGTTTCTGCTGCCTAAGTCCTTGGAAACACAAGAGAGATGTGGAATAAAAGTGTATTTATATATTTTTAAGATTACTGAATTGAAATTGCTCTATGCAAAGGTTCAAAACTAGGCTATTTTAAGACAGAGGTCACTACAAGCATTCAATAACATACAAAATTAAAAACACTACATATTCTAAATAAGTATGTAAGAAAAGGGGTGCTGAATTTTAGCAAATTTTTAAACGTAACAAAGAATTAATAAATTTTGTTATATAAAATAAATCGAAGCTGAAGTTTCTCCTTTTTACAAACATTATAAAGATCTTGAAAGCACTTCATTGCCCGTTCTGCATTCTGATTTGTTCTGGGAATTTCCGGTTTTGATGGTTCTCAACTACAAAAGTTTTTTACAGAGTTCAATGCTTTTTAACCCTTTCGTTACCATATTTCTAACCAAATTACACCCCTTATGTGTTTCAATTAATTTCTAACATAATCATAAATTTAGGCTGGTTTCATTAAACAACTCTAACTTTTTTATTTATCAACATATTAATGTGATTTTTGGAAGATAAATTAACGAAAGGTTCTCAACCAATTCTATACCAAAATTTTTGTCACAAAGTGACTTTAATTACAGGTAAATACAGGTAAATTCAACAAAATATAAAATTATTAAAATTTTTGTTCAAACATCGCTACAGAAAATGGGTTATTAGCTAATATTCAATTGGGTATACAACAAAATAT
>NC_068987.1:42060961-42069545 GCF_001194135.2 Octopus bimaculoides
AATTCGTATCCATTTTTTTGTCAAGATTACAAATTTTGAAAACACAACAGGAACAAATTTGGAAAAAAATCTCCCAAAATTCACAAAATTAAAAAAACACGTCGATTGTTGTACAAAACTATAGCTGAACTGTTTACACAAATAATCACGTGTTTTCACGAATGTACTAACGAGATTTGCTCAGATATTCTCATTTAAATATGAATAGGTGATTACGGGCGGTTTTGGGCGGCTTGGTCACATGAACCAAAATTTTTTTCGGGCGGCTTTGGTAACGAAAGGTTTAATGAACTTGCAGGCTACCACATAACTTCTGATAATCATGTGCAATGAAGATTTGGTCAGTAAACCAAAAATCTGCCCAGCTATAAGAGACGAATCGACAAACATTGAGAAGCAAAACTCTTTCCTCTGGTAGAAGAATAAATGCCAAAAGAGCTAGTATTGCTTGAGAATTCCATCTTGCATTACTTAAGTTGGGTATTTTTTGAAACTTTACAGTAGGAAATTTGTCAATTTCTTTAAAGAAACAAAAAAACTCTGGTCAAATGAAATGGAAATTTCATGTCATCTCGCCATCCTTCTGATTCAGTAATCTTTTTTACACCATTGTTGAAATTAGCCTGGAGTTTCTCGTAATTACTTAGAAGCTCTGGGATGAATGTATATTCAATATTAGGAGATGACTTTTTTTTCCAAGGTAATTATTTATTACAACACAAAAGAACTCTATCAGGGATATGATGCTGATAACCAATAAAATGCAGTCCTTTCAAACCCTCCCCAGTGTTCACGCTTGTATCAACGACAATCATCTTTACATAGTTCCAGAGGCATTATGAATCCCGCTAAAATTTTGCATGATTTAGGTCAAAAGTGGTGTTAGATTTCTTCAGTTGGAGGTGACGTTTTTTTAAAAACCTTAAAATAAATGTCATGTTCCCTACTTATATGAAATTGTTTACTTTCAAAACAATCAAAATGTTATAACCCTTACATATATATACGACGGGTTTCTTTCAGTTTCCATCTACCAAATCCACTCACAAGGCTTTGGTTGGCCTGAAGCTATAGTAGAAAATGCTTGCTCAAGGTGTCACGCAGTGGGACTGAACCCAGAACCATGTGGTTGGTAAGAAAGCTTCTTACCACACAGCTATGCCTGCGCCCATTTGTACAAGACTACCATTTTACCTGTTTTTCAGGTATAGTTCAACTAGCACTACATTATATTATGTGTCTTCAGTCCACAACCCTTTAATGTCAAATTACAGATAAGCAAAACAATACCTCTGCAGCCAATTTAATCTGGTTCTCATATCCTTCCCGAGCAGCTTGCTCATTACTTATGGCTGTCTTTCGGCTCTGGATAGCTTCCTGTAGTTCATTCTGGAGATTTGAGAGTTGCTTACGAAGGTCAGAAACCTGTTCATAGGATGAAAATGATAAAGACAAAGTTTGTGTTAGTTATCATGCACAAATAAAGAGGAACTAAGAAACAACAACATTAGAGAAAAACGCAAAATGACATGTTGTAAAATCCTTGTTAAAGGAGTCAAAAACTCTGATGAGGATGAATATAATTTTGAAGCTAACAAGGCTCTACAGTAAAAGTGTCCTAATCGGATACTGAGAGATGATTAGTATAATTGCTGTATTTAATTATATATTTTGTATACACATCCCTACCAACACAGGTAGAGTCAAAAGACAATGGGACGTCACTGAATAGAGCAAAAAATTTTACGTGCTGGTCCCCTTATGGTTTTTTTTATAGATTCGCAGTTCCCTATGAAATGCAGGTTAATTAACATGAAAAAATGACATACATTCGTGTACCATAATTTCTGGGCTATGAACCGCACTAATCACAGACCCACAACCATGAAAACCACAATTTAATCCATGCAATACCCCATTGGGATACAATGAATACACATGAAAATATGGGGTATCAGTTGATCAATTGGTTACAAAACAAATGAGAAACGAAAAGTCTAAAAATATCCTCAGCATCTGGTATTAACTGTGTAACACCCATTTATGTCCATTTGGTAAAAGGAAACTGCAGGTCATATACTGACAACTACGGTATATATATGTACATAACTGTGGTTCTCGAGTTTTTTGCATCACCTTCCCCTTTCACCATGTTTGGGATGCTATTCCTCCCATTGTCAGGTCATTCCTCATATTGATTTTCTAAGAGGTGTATTTCAACCAATTTAGTTATTTTCAGCAGAAGTATTTTAATAGCATCCTAAAATGTACAGAAGTTTCTGCCAACTGGACCACTAGTATGCAGAGAAAATCACAATTTTAGTAGAAACACCATCTTCTCTTCCTCCCCTGAAGATCTGCCATCCCCTTTTTTTGAATCCCTGATACATAACAAAAAAAATTATACAAGAAATTATTTATTCACAAAACTAGACCATCTATTATTTTATTTACAGCAAAGTAACCAGCTCTTCTATGTTTGGTTCTGTTTTGGAGAAGGCAACCTTAATTTCTGGTGTGATAACTAGTTGATTTCATGACTTCATTTTGATGGAAAAGAGAGTGGGAAACACGGTCTCACACTCATAGGTGGTTGGAAATGACATCAGTACTTTAAGAGATATCTTTGCAACATCAAGATATGACAGTGCCATTTCAATCCAAAAGTAAAAAAAGCACAGTTCATGCTTTGATCATTGACCAAATCAATGAACTGCTCTTGAATTAAATTGGCTTATGTTAGTAGATTGCTAACAGAGAGTACAAAGGGGTTCCTGATAAAGTGGAAGTATTTGTAAAAGTCATGAAGATCAGGAAAATAAAGAGAATATTTCTCTGCCAAGTATTGACACGTGTTGCTTCATGAGTTCAATGGTATTGTCATTGACTTGAAGCTTGTTTTCATCAATAAACATGTTTAGTTGAGGAAATGATGCAAAGTTCTTTCTATCTAACTTTGGGTGCCAAAGTTGAAGCTTCATTTTGAAAGTAGTTTTTCATGAGAATGAAGCATGGTTATATCTTTCCCTTACAGTGAAAAATTAACAGTATACACTGACTTGAATATGACCACCAAAAATGCCAAGTAGATCAGAAAACAAACATCGAAGAATTTGGCATGCAAATCTGACCTGGTATATTGTAAAAAGTTGTGGACTTATTTTTGTAGAAGGAAGACCCTCTTTATAGTTTTTCCTCTCGAAAGCCATCTCATGTGAGTGCAACAGAAGCATTTCGAATTCAGAATCACTTTCTTTGCACAACTTAGCAAGTAGACAGGAGCTGAGTATGTTCGCTTTGATGAAATTCACCACTATAACCACATAATTCAGAACATTTTTTTAATTCATTAGGCATGGTCTTCACTTTTAGTGCTTGTTGATAAATTGTGCAGTGTGTACCAATAGCACCTGGTGAATTTTATTTCACCAAAGTCTGAAAACTGAAATGGCAACTAAGCATTTGGTTGATATCATGTGCCTCAAAAAAATTTGTCCACTTTGTTAAATATTTCCCTTGCAGTTGTTTTGGTGCTGAGGGTTTCGCAAGATAGGAGTTTGTCCTCCAGGTGATTGTTATGTACATAATATGCATGGACACAAAATTGGGTTATGTTGGCAACATCTGTCGTTTCATCAAGCTGGATCACAAAAAAGTGGTCTTAGAGACCAACTGTGACAGAATGTTATCAGATAGTTCAGTTATTCATTTGCTAACAGTATCGTTTGAAAGAGACGCATGCTTCAGCTTCTGAAGTTCAGAACTTCCTAGTACATTCAATGTGATATCTTTGTAGCAAGGCAATATCAACTCTTCACCAATATTGCAGGGTTTTTTGGCGACAGCTATTTTCCTTGAAACCTCATAGGATGCTTTCAAACCAGACATAATGTCCAGCGCAAACATTCCTGTGTCATCAAGTCTGAACTTCACCAATCTGTCATCTTAGCGTCTGAAGAAGTTGACAGCTTTATTTATTGAAAAGGGACGCTTCATTTCGAAGTGCCTCTTTAACTAGCTGGGCGTTAGTGAAGTAGATGCCAAAACCTCAGAGCACAAAACACACTGAGGTTTCCTTCTCCACAAGACTATCACAGCAAAGCTGAATTTCAAATAAAATTTGTCATATCTCATTTTCTTTTTTGGAGGCATTATATAAAAAAGAAAAAATTCAATAAACCGATTTAATATAACTACATTGTATGTTTCGCATTTGTCATATACTATGGAATACACTAATTAACAATAAAGCTTACCTCTCACTATCTGAAGAGCATATGAGCATTGTTTTGCCCGTAGATAAATCTCCGTGAATTGAGAACTGTTCTATCAGAACACGCTGCCATGAAGAACAATCACATCTTATAAAGCCCAGCCATCATGTGGGATGAGAAAGAGTGTCTGGCAAAGGGTAAAGTCATGCAGAAAGATGCACCAACGAGGACAGGCAAACGTGTGGATTGCAATGGTGGTGTGGCGAATCATGTGAGTGTAGAATACTGACAGCACATGCATGATCCACCATTATACCTGTATATTTTCCTTCAGCTAATGACACTTGTACAAGTGTGATTAGCAAATGAGTGTGTAAGAGTGGAGTGGGCTTTTGAAGTCAACAACAAAAAAGGATGATAGCATGCGAGAAATTGAAAGTCTTGAAATGTTTAAACTGTCTCAAGCCACCCGTTTTCACTATACTTTAGTGTTCCTTCGCAGTCCCTCTGAAATTACTTCATGGTCCCCTATGGGACTGCGGACCCCAGTTTGAGAACCACTGGAATAGTGCCTCTAGATAACAATAGGACCTGAGAAAATAGCTGATACTTCTGCTTATATCAGACGCACAATCAAGACTGTAAGATATTAAATTAGTGGTAATGTTTGGCTATTTTACAGATCAACATAATTTGCACAATAATTTTTAATTCCATCAACAGCAAACAATCTATTTAAACACTTAAAACAATGGAAACAGGTTGAAAAGACAGAATTAAGGAAGTAAATTTGTAAGTTTTGAACTTCCTAAATCTCACATCCTGACATATTTGGCTGGAGATTTATTTACATCTGATAGTAAACTTAGCAAGGTCAATCACAGGTGTGGTTTATTTTTGTCATTCTTAGATGAAGATTGCTGTATCAGGTTACTGTAGTCAAAAAAGATTGAATATGAACAGAGCAATACCACTTGAAGACTTCAGCTTCCTCTTATGTACAGTATAGACCAAACTATTTTTAGGGAAAAACTTGAACTCAACACAACTTATGGCACTGGTTGCTTCCAGTAGAAAACTGAGTATCCATGGTATCTATCTATCTATGACTTAATGGACTAAATCAGAAAATGCTAGCTGTCTTGGTCATAAACACAAGTAATAAGGTATGAATTGCTGACCCTTCAGCCTCCATCCACCTCCCTTTTGTAAGTTTTACATGATTTAGTCAGATGAAGGGCAACATTCATGATACTTTACAGAGTCTTAGAGGTTGATGAAAGGAAGTTATCCTCAGGCTGGGCATCTAGTCTGAATGCATTCAATAAAGGCACTACAGGGTTACATGGTGGTGCTAAGCTATATAATGGATTAAATCTACCACTCAAACACAAGAATGTTTCCTTTGACAGACTTCCACCATGCACAACTCGTTCATAAGGCTTTGGTCAATTTAAAGCTATGATAGAAGTACTTGCCAAACATTACAATGCTAGAGCCCCAATGAACACTACCAACTGCAACTAATAAAGGAATACAATGTGACAATGATATTCTCCATACACTACATTTAGCTGAGGTTCTATCTAGAAATGCTTATCATACTCTAAAATTGACAGTCTACGTAGACAATTTTAATTTACCAAATTGACTTACCTGACTTGCTTGTATATGTACAACTTGCCTGTGCACACACAGCTTATGCTACATGGCAGTAAAACATGGGCTATGATTACAGATTATATATACAGGCTAGTATGCTCTGTTGGATGGGTAATGTCAGTATGCACACATGACAGAATGTAAATGATTTAAGAGGAAAACTGGGCATAAGAAGCATCAGATGTTGTGTGCAAGAGAGAAGACTGCGCTAGTTTGGTCATGTGATGCGTATGGATGAGGACAGATGTATAAAGATATGCTGAGCTCTAATTGTGAAAGGAAGCTGTGGAAAGGGTAGACCCAGAGAGACACGGGACGAAGTGATGAGAAAGAATCTTCAGATGTTGGGCCTCACTAAGAAAATGACAAGGGACCAGGAGTTATGGTGATTGGCTGTACATGGGAAGATGCATCAAGCTAAATAAAATTGTGGTCATTCATACATATAGGTTTGTCCTTTAAAGGTGCTGGTGCTGTGTAAATGCATCCATGCCAGTGACATGTAAGATCCACTCAGCACATGCTGTAAAATGATTTGCTTTAGGAACGGCATCCAGCCATAGAAACCATACCTCAACAACTCCCTGGCTGGCCTGCTCTAGCTCCTGTCAAACTGCCCAACCCATGCCAGCATAGAAAACAGACATTAAACGATGATGATGACTTACCATTTTGTGTTTCTCCTCTGATAATTTTGTATTGTCTTCATTCAAGTACTGTTTCTCTTTCTCCAGCTTTTCAATTATTTTGTCTTTGCTTTCATTAGCTACAGATTAAAGTATTAAAATCCAAACAACAATAAATATATGAAATTGAAAATTAAATCTAATTTCATAAAATTATTAAATATTTATTATAATTAACATAATTAACTATATAGTCGATGACTATAGAAACAGTTGCAATGTGAAATAATGAAAGCAATTTTACTCTAATAAGAATTTAACCAACCTAACCAATAAACTTTACAATAAAATAGAAATCTACAAACCTTCTTTGAGAGTTTCCAACTTCTTTTCAGCATTTTGGTTGAAATTTTCACTTGCCTTGAAAAGTGTTCATAAAAATAAATTACAATGCCAATTTAATAAATACTGCAAATAGCTATTTCAACTATCTAAATATAAAAAAAAAACCATTATCATAAAGCATCAACCAACGAATGAAATCAACACTATGTAAAGTATTATAATATTATTGATAAATATTATTATTTTGCTGGAGAAATCAGCTTTTTCCTCAACAATATGTGACAGTTTGAAGTATGAGAAACATTTCAAAACTGTGAAGCTGATAGATAAAAGAAAAACAAAATAGTGAAACAATAAATAAAATTAGATGTGTATGAAAGATCTATAAACTCTTAATTATTTGCTTGAACAGTATGTATTGCATCAAAAACAAAGACAAAAGTTCCCTGGTCAGTTTTTACAGTAAAGTATGGACTAGAAATACAATCTTTGTCTCCTTAATAAAGAAAAAGAAAAATTATTTCTCAAAATCTTTGAAACAAAATTTATTTAATGAAAACAAAGTTCATAAAATTTTTTTTCACCTTGTTCTGATCTTTTAAACTATTTTCCAGGCTTTCAGAGATAGCTTTGTACTGATCTACATGTTTTCGACTCTTTTCCAACTGTTCTTTCAAACCTATAATAAGAGCAAAAATAATCAGAAACCAGTAGACAAAAGAAAAAAAAAAAGGAATTTATCCAATAAAGATTATCTAAAACTTGTAGCACATAAACTGATATAGGAGTCACAACTACTTGCAACATTCTTATCACACAATCTCCTAAATTTTTGCTGTGTTCTTTTTGATATTCAAAAAGATTTAACCTGTGGGAATTGGGCTACAGATGAGTATGGACAAAGATATCCATGTAGTTCTTATATATCAGTGTGGGAGGGTTGGGGTTACCTTTGGTATAATTAGACTTTAGAAGGATATTCATTTATTGGAAAGTCAAAGGCAAAGCTAATAGAATTCTGCCGCTCAAAAACATGACCATTTACTACAGAACAACAAAAAAATTACCTTATTTCAACATGAATCTCCCTTATGATTATCACCATGTTTTATCAAGCTCAACATCCTTAGTCATTGCCACATATAGTTTAATGTCCATCATGTATTAAATCTCAAATTTGGAGGGGAGTTTTAAATGTCAATGTGCTTACCATTGATAATACAGGACAGGAGGACAGGGATTTAAGTGACCTCTACAGTTTGATCTAGTTTGGTAGATATTCTTAAGTAGCACTCATTCAAACGGAACAAATAATTCAAAGATGCCATCCGCATGGAAACCTAGTAAGTGTTAACGCATTTAATGAATAACACATTAAAAAGCTGATAGAAAAATTGTATTCTGTGGCAATTAAAAGTAATATTAAGCATTGACTAATATTGTTTTAGTTGTTACCACATACCTAATCAAGTTATTAATGCATTGTACCTTCTGTTTTCATGTGAATGGTGTGTTTGTATTATTCAATCTATTGTATTTCTTGTCTATCTATTGGTGTGTGTGTGTGTGTGTGTGTGTGTGTGTGTATATATATATATATAAAATATATAGTTTTAGGGAAAATAACCAAGTTTCAAGAACTCATCAATGAAAATCCACTATCACATATAGAAAAATTAACAATTAAAAGCACAATAAATGAGTATAATACAAACACACCATTCACATGAAAACAGA
>NC_068987.1:42072949-42096381 GCF_001194135.2 Octopus bimaculoides
CTAATACTATTATATATATATATATATATATATATATATATATATATACACACACACACACACACACAAACAAAAATAGTAAAATGTTTCACAGGAAGATGACAAAGAAATATATGGAAAACAGGAGAAAAAAACATCCAATATCAGTTATCAACCAAAAATCTTCACGATTTTGACACCTTATCAATAATATTTTTTATTTTGGTGGCAACAACTGCAAAACTTTGCTGGAATATAAATGAGTAAGAATGAAGGACAAAATGAGACAAGTACAAAAAAAACAAGACATGATCTGTAGACTGAACAGTAAAATATATCAAAAAAATGAAAATACAAGGATGGTAATATAAATATATGCAAATAACAAACAACACAAGTATTATTTTATACACACACAGAAAATCTTTTGGCTTTGCGACAGAATTGAGACAAAACATGTGAAACAAAAACGAAGAGAAACAACATAGGTATTTGTTATACATATAAATATACATAAAAGGCCTTTCAGCTATAAGACAGAATTAGGACAAGACATGCATGATAGTAACACTAATAGGAATATATTATATGAAAATTCAAATGGTTATTTCCGGTGGTGTAAACAATCTGTCATGCTGAAGAAAAGGGATGGTAAAAAATGTTTGTCAGAGAGAGAGAGAAAAGTTCAAATGGACACTCTTAACATGTCCATGTGCGCACGCACACACACACAGAGGACAATTAGCTGTGAGTATGTGTGTGTAAGAAAGTATTGAGTATCTGTATATGTGCACATGCCATTAGCATTTGTTTGTGTAGGAACTAAAAGAAAACTTTTATGATAAATATTGTTTATCCTCAAGTCATAAATGAGTGAAAAATTCCATTGCATTAGTTTCAGTCACTTGTCAAATTTATTTGATTTATTTTCTAATTAAACTGTGAAATATTCACTTAGTAGGGTAACTCCCATAAATGTTTGATATAATATTTACTTAGTGATGAACTCAATGATCACCTTGTCTTGATATAGACACAAAAGCTTTAGATTCATCTCCAGTACTTGCCAAAATAATTGTTTCTATTTAGACATAAAATTAGAAATATATAATGAAGAGGGCTACTTGATTACATCAACCTCAGTATTTAACTGGTATATAAATTTACTATTTACTTAAGGGATGAAAAAGAAAGTTGATCTCAGCAGGATTTAAACTCAAAAAGTAAATAGCTGAAACAAACACCGCAGTGCATTTATTTTAATGGGCTAATGATTGTGCTAATCATTCACTTTTGTATTTCCTAAAACGATGATAAATAATATCAGATAATTAATATTGATTTTCTTCTTAGCATATATCTACTAAGCTTTTTACGGCTTCTGCATCAAATATGCTAATACGAAATAACACTAACAATTTAAGACTAACTCACCTAAAATGAGGTTTTGACATATACAAGGTGTTCAAGCTAAATATAACAGTTTGCATAAAAGAAAAAAAAACACAATATCCCATCCAAAAATAAAAGTATCTTTAAAAAGAATAAAAAAATATCAACTAGATTATGGCTGGAAGATAAATTACATGAATTCCTTATTGTGTCCCTGGGAAGATCTTCAAACACCTCCTTGATCTTTGCCACCAGCTTGGCATTGGTGTTGCTGGCAGAGTAGCTGGTGTTTTTCTCAATGTGCCCTACACACATAATACATGGGATTACAATTGAATGAATCAGAAGGCCAGAAATTGGGGTTGGTGAAGTCATAGAAATTCTCTGACAACCACTTCTGACTCTTTCTGGAGGTATGGCAAGGAGCTGAATCCTGCTATGGCCTTCCAGCAGCAACCCTCTTCAACCAAGGTTTGACCAGTCTCCAGCAGCTTCACATAACTGTCTAAATTGAACCTAAGCCCCTGAAGACACACCCTAAGATCATCATAGTTTGGAGGAACTTGGTTTTCATGGTATGTGGGGCATCACATGGATTGTAGGCAAACCACCAGTTGTGATGGGCGTTGTGCAACTGGTCCTGGCAGAAGTTCTTTTCATCTGAGAAAAACGAAATCATTCCCAGCTCAACAAGATGCCTCAGCTTATTCAAGGGATTCTTTAACTGAGCCAAATATTTCCTCATGGCTTTGGCTGTCAGCATTTGTCCTTTTGCCTTTTGTACAAGTGATAGCGAAGGTTCACATTCAGGGCCAGCTTCATTGTGGTGACTCCAACACTCATCTTTCTTGCCAAATCCCAGATTCCCTTGCTCAGATCTTCCATCAACTTGTCCTGCAATTGATGAATACCTGTATGTGGCCACAGTCAGAATGCTGGCCGAGTCCCTTCCAGCTGTCCGTATCACATCTTTCAGCATTTACAGTGTTCACAGAGAATTGAGCAGTTCTCTTGATGTTGGCATTTTGAGACCCAGCACAAATCATCATGATACAAGTAACTCTCTTCTAATATTTAGGCAGCTTCCTGTCCACCGAGTCAGCTTTTTACCTACAACTTTAATCTATAGGCTCTCCAATGCCATTGACTGTTCCCCAATACATCAAGCTGTTCTTGAAAGAGGAGACTTAAAAAGTCATCAAATACCCTGTATTGCTGATTTTAAATATATAAAGAATATTAGTGTTATATTAACTCAAGTTTAATGTATTACATCATTGGTCTTATATGTAAAGAATATAACGTTATATTAATTAGTGTTTACTGTATTCTATTTCTAGTTATATATGTAAAGTATGTAACTAGTTTTATATAAGCTAGTGTTTATTGTATTCTATCATTGGTTTTATATGTATAGAATCTAAGTTTAATTTTACTTGTGATGCAATGCTTTGAATTCTATGGATTCTACTAACCAATATTGCATCTTAGCACCATTTCTATCAGTCTCTGAAACTTAAATTATGCTTAATGTCATTAAGTTGATGTAACCCCACCACCTAAAAAAAAAAAAAAAGTATTTCTAAATAGAGAGCTATTGCAGCCAATAATGAGTATAATATTAGCATTTTACTTTCATGGAGAGAAAGAAACAAACATTTTACAATAAACTGCAACAGTAAATTTATATAATAAAAATCACCTTTTATTTCAGTCTGTGAGTCATTCAAGCGAGACCGCAAATCCTTCACTGCTAATGATTCTCCATCAATATTAAATTGTAATGAAGTTGTATTGCTACTCACTTCCATGCTGCCGTCTAAAGATTTAGAAAGAAATAATTAACCAAATTATACATCACCCAACATATTACCAAAATGTCACTGCTCCTCCACCTAATGAACCATTTGCAAAAGAAGTGCTACAAAAGTATAAGGTAGATTATTTTATTATTTGCAACATAACATTTTTGGCATATAAACAAGATCCCAGTATTAATGACAAGGTAATCAAAGCCACAAAAAACTACAGACATTTAGTAAATCTTAATCATAAATGTGAATGGTTGCTTCCATTTTGCAGGAATATCAACAGATAGTGTAGCAGCATGATAACTAAAGACTACAGGCTTGTGTAATATGAAATCATATCTGCTTCTGGTATTCTAATGTGTCTGAAAAAAGCATTTAACTCTGTAGACATCTAGATATAGAAACATGCAGTGTTAACAGATCCGAAGTCATAAAATAACAGACTAACATTCTAGGAGGGATTTATTACTCATATTTTTCATCTATTAACACTTGAATAACGAGCTCAGAATAGGTTTTAATCTTTCCACTTAGCAACAGGATTTGAACTTAGAATGCATAACAAAACCAGTCACCTTCCTGTTTCTCTGATCTAACTATTTCATCCCAACAGTAACAATCATTCATAATAAAGGTACAAGACCTGAAATTTTGTGAGGGGAATCGCTAAATTGAATCAATCCCCAGTACCTGACTGGTGCTTTATTTTATTAACCCTGGAAGAATGAAAGGCAAATCTACCTTTGGCAGGAGTTGAACCCAGTATGTGAAGAGCTAGAACAAATACTGGAAGGTATTTTTTCTCCCAGTGCTCTAACAATTCTGCTGATTCACCAATTTCCTCCCATCATTGTAATAATTGTTTCTAATTTAGGCACAAAGCCAGCAGTTTAGAGAGTAAGGGGCTACTCAATACTACTAATCCCAGTACTTGTATGAAAGGTTGAAAGGAAAACCTGACCTCAGTGGGATTTGAACCCAGAACAAAAAATCAAAAATACTGTAAAGCATTTTGTCTAAAACTAACAATTCTGTCAAGCATCTACCCTCATCAATAACACCAACAGTAACAATGCTAATACCAATACTAATAATAATGTTCCTTACATGATTTAGATAGTTTAGTTTCCGCACATGCGAGTTTTGCCTGTGTAGCTGCCAATTCCTGTTTCTGAGTATTTACTCGACGTGTCATTTCAATAATTGTGTCTTTAGACTTTTGGTGAGACTGAACTTCTTGGTCCAACTGACGGTGTAGGTTGTTCATTTTGGTCTACAAAAATATTTAGGAAAAGAAATATCTGAGCATTTTACTGATGGATTAAAACTAATTATTCTCAATGATCTTAAAAATCTTTAAAATTTTTCTCCTTAAATGTTATCACACATTCACTCAAACACTATCTCATCAACTGGCTGTATTTATTGTATTTATCTTTAAACAGGTGATTAATGAAATAAGGAATGGGAAGAGGGCAGAATTATGATATAACAATTGTGCTTTCCCTCATGATCATCTTCAACTTACATATAAATGACACTATAATCAGAAGTCTATAGCAGATAGCAGAGTAGGCTTGCAGAGAACTTATTGCCTGGAACACACTGAACATCATCATCATTTAACATGGTTGTTCCATATTGGTATGGGCTTGACAGTTTGGCAGGATCTGTCGAGGATTGATTTGTGCTCCACTGTCTATTTTGGCATGGTTTCTATGGCTGGATACTCTTCCTAATGCCAATGACTTTGCAGCATGTACAGGTTGTTTTTTTTGTGCTACCAACAACAGTGAGGTTGACATGTAGCTTGAAAGATAGGAACCCCAAAAGAGCAACTTTAAACTAGGAGACAAAGGATTAAAGTAGTACAGAAGAGACCAGAGCAGAAAAAGTTTATTGCTGTACAGGATCTACATGACTACTCATTTTAAAAGAGAGGGTTGGATTGTTTGAAGTTGGAAAGAGAGAAAGAGATTAAAAATAGTGGTGATGAAGTGTTTAGGTAGACTCTCAAGGTATGAGGTGGGTAGAAGTGAGTGGAATAGAAGGATCAAGAGTGTGGGTGAGTAGAAGTTGCAAGAGAGTATGAGGCAGGGAAAGATGGGGAGTGGGCAAGGAAAAGTAGGCAACAACTGTAGAGATGTTGAAGGGCAGATGTAGTGAATAGTGGATGGCCAATGATGCATGAGTTAAGGGAGATAGGGAAGAGTAGGCAATGACTGACAGGGTGGAGCAGCAGAATAGTAAGACTGGAGAAGGGATTAGAGAGAAATCACATGGTTGTGGTTGCAGGAGTGTGTGGAGGAAGGATAGAGGAGATACAGTGCATAAAGAGTGAGTGACATATGGTGAGAGAGGAAGAGATAATTGGGGAAAGGGTCTCAGTGTGTAGGTGGGGATCAATGAACGGGTGGGAGCAAAAGCAGTATTAATTGAAGGGTAGAACAAGTGAAATGGTTCCAATAGGAAAAATAAGTGGTATCAAGATAACTTTATAAATTCATTGGTTATCATCATTATCATCATCAATGTCCGTTTTCCATGCTGGCATGTGTCAGACAGCTTGACAGGATCTGGTCAGCAACAAGGCTGCATCATTCTCCATGTCAACCTTGGTATGATTTCTGTGGCTGGATGTATTTCCAAATGCCAACCGCTTTAAAGTGTATACTGGGTGCTTATTTTCATGACACTAGCACTGGTGAGTTTGCCAAGTAACTTGCAGAACAGGAACAAAAAAAAAAAAGGGAAAAAACCCTCTCAGTTGGGTGAGGGTAGTGTTTGAGAGGGTGGATATGTGGCTTTATGCCAGTGATAGATAGATTTGTCTTGTTCTGCATTACATAAGGATTAGTGGGAAAATCTGGAAAAAAATAAGATGGCAACAAGGTACCAGAGAAAATTCCTTAAAGAACAAGAAATGTTATGGGCTGTGTATCAGAAGACAGGATGGCAGTTGTAGGGGATGATGAGCAAGGCACAGAAACAATGGGGAAGGAGATGAGGAGGTTCATGAGGGTGGTTGAAGTGAGTGGGGGCATGGTGATAGACAGAGGGCACAAGGGATAAGTTGAGAGAGATGTTAAAATGAAGTATAACAGAGAGGGTGAATAGATGAAGGCATATGGGAAGGGATGATAATGAGAATAAGGGATGGAAGTTGGGGAATGCAACAGGCCTAGGATCTGTGATGGTCATAAATATTACCCATATGATCAAGAATTCAAAACAGCTTATAACCATGGAGTCAAGTATCTGGATAAAATGCTACTTCACTTCATTTAACTATCTAGGTGTAAAATACAACTGTTTACAACTGTTGTTACATTTAAATCCCAAGTCAACTAATGACAAATTAAAAGCATCCTACCCATGAGCAATCCAACATTTTGCCTATGTTGGACTACATTGCTTATATATTACATTGCTTATATATTAAGTTATTTATAAGGTGTAATGTGAAAATTTGGCTGCAATTTCCTGTAGGACAAAAAACAAGTGTTTTTCCACAATAGGTTGATAAACTATCAAATTAGTAAGAACCCATACTAATGTAGAAAACATTTCTAAAATTTATGCACACACACAAATATACACAAAGAGGGGAATAAAAATAATATTAAGCAAAAGTATTAAGTTGCAGAGTACAATATGTATATACATACAGGATGCATACGTATTTTCAGAGCAGCTACCTTAGCTAATTATGTCTACATAACAAAAGCTATCAACTACTAGTAATGAGCCATCCAGGCAATCAAGGGGGTCTATTTCTGGTGTGTTCATATATATATATATATATATTGCTCCAATGCATCTATTGCATAGGTTCTCTGCTAGTCTGTCTGCAAATCCACTACATCTCGTGTCCACAGCTTATATTGAGTACAACATATGGAGTTTATACCAACTCCTTTGCTGCGTATTGAGCAAGGCAATTTCCCTGAAGGTACTAGGGTCCTGTCTTCCTTCCTAGTAACTAAAACTTTCATCTTTGCTAAGTTTATCATAAGACCTCTCAATTTACTTACATCTTTGTACATGACTTCGACAGGTCTCACAAGCCATCTATCAACACCTAGGTGATATCTATTTAGATATCAAACAACAGTAGGACCACTTTGATCAAAATCATTAAAGTGACAATATTCTTCTATGATTGGTATCATGTTATGAAATCTGTGCATTAGCCATTAACTTTATTTCAATACTAGCAAAATTAGAGTCAAACTAAGAGCATCATCATCATCATGACATACCTCTAAGGCTTTAATGGTTGCTTTAAACTCAGTTTCTGTATTATCCATCTTTCTTCTTAAATTAGTCAATTCTTTCTCTCTAACATCAACTTGATGTTGCAGCCGAGATTTGGTTTCATTTTCAACTCTTTCCATGTTATTCTGCAAAATAATAACATAAACATTCAAGACAAACATCACATGTAAATATGAAATAGAAACTATTACTATATTTTCTGGTGTAAAGATGCAACTTTTTCTATTAAAAACAAGCTGTGAAAGATGTACCCTGCATCTGATGGGTATTCATTCTTAGCTTAAATTGAAGAATGTTGAGTTAGGAGGTCGTGTCTTGGTGTGAAGCAAAACAAAATGACTTCACAAGTGTATGAATTCATAATCTATAAGCAAGTAACCTGATACATTTTCTACTTGGCTATTGTACTAATTATAAGAAACAAACACAGGAAAAGCTAAAAAAAAAAAAAAAAAAGTGCAATAGAACAAGCAGGAAATAAATTGGAAAATTTCAAGAATAATTTGAAGATCTCTGAGGATAGCAGTTCCTAAATAGGCTTATATTCACTGAAACATACATTATTCATTGATTTTACATCAGGTGCATAATTCTTGCACCTGTAATATTTGTAATATTTTTCTATGTACATTGACCTTTAACTTTTATGTTACCATAGTCTTGTTGAAATAAGTTGTCTTTGTTTCAATATATTTTGAAAGTAGAACTTAGCGAAATAATTTTGGCATTATTAACTTGGTATTTGGAACAAAAATAAAGAAATTCTAATAGAATGATTTAACTTAGAACTCTAGAAAACAAGTAGTTTGTACCACAGAAGAAGAGGCAGTGTCAGGTGGGTTGGTATCAAAAGAGTTGAATAATGATTTATAACATAGGCACAAGTCCATAATTTCTAATAAGTGGACACATTTGATTTATATTACTCTCAGTACTTAACTGGTGTTATTTTATTAATTTTGTGAGACTCCAAGTCAACCATGATAGGATTTGAACTCAAAATTAAGAGACATACAAAACACCAAACTCTACATATTCTAGCCTAATAGATAATCTTATGTTATAAAAGAGAAGATGATCTCTTTCTGTCTGTCACAAGATATATGTGAAGGAGGTGAAAAGTTGTTGTTGAGAGAGTGTGTGATAAATAGGTAGTGTTGTCACCATAGTAACTAGCAAGTTTTGATTAAAAACATGGGAATTTAAAGTGCAAGTTTGTCAACACAACACAAACTTCAAAAGAAAAAAAACTTTTATTATACAATATACATAATTATTTTTTTGCTTGTTTGTGTGTTTGTGTTTCTGTATGTTTTTCAATATGGAGACAATACTAAGAAATTCAGCGAGAGAAAGTGTGTATGTAAGAAAGATAGTTAAAATTTGTTTCAAGAAAAAAAAAGGTTGTTGTTGAGAGAGGGGGGGGGGGAGAAAGAGAGAATGTATGTGAGAAAGATAGATAGATAGAGTGTTGTCACCAAAATAACTGAGACTTTCACTATGTAACAGCCTACTGTTAAAAGATATGTATGATTCACATATACTTTTACTAGCAGTGAAGCAATGGGGAAGACCTAATTAAAAATAAACATAACCTTCAATACCACAGCTAACTAAACCATTAAATCACTGAGATAGTAACTTAACACTTATCTACGTAACACTCAGACATCTTCTCATTGAGGTTATGTTGTTTTGTCACTTTGATGATTAAAACAATGGCCTAACAACCTATGTAGCAGTAAACGGATACCATTATAATATACAAAGTAAGTGTACAACTATTTTACTAGCTTGCAAAACTGTAATCCTTTCATGGGCCCTAAAGAAGCCAGTGTATCCTCTTGAACCACACAGGAATACAAAATCCTCAACAGTGTCTCTATGATGCTAAGTGCCGTTCTATATGTGTATGAATGTCTGGCTGAGGTTCCCTTACACTTTACCACTTGCCCAGAGCCCACATCAACACATTTTCACTCTAGCATTCTAGCATTTCAACAATCTCACCAAATCAACATTTCATTGTGCTTACATTGATTGTAGCTGTTCTAAGCTTGTGGACTGGATGGGAAGAATGAGTGAAGCATCAGAAATGAAGAGGATTTATACAAATGTCTGCCTAAAGGCAGTGTGCTCTTGCATATATCCGAATAAGCAGTACAAGTTTTATTGCTCAATGAATTACCACATCCTTCTCGTGGACAAAGGCAACATTGGCAACATCATCATTATTTAACATCTGCCTTCCATGCTGGCATGGGTCGGTGAGTTTGCAAGCCAAAGAGCTGCACGAGGCTCCATTGGTACAGTTTCTATGGTTGGCTGCCCTTCCTAATGCCATCCACTTTACAAATTGCAGTGTCTTTTTATGTGACCCAACACTTGTGGGGTAGCCAAGTAACTTGCAAGACAAAGACCTATTGGCTGAGACAGGGAGTGGTACTGAAGTAAGTGGCTTTGTACTAGGTGAGAAGTTAGAGTATAATACAGGCATAGACAGGTGTCTTGCTATAGAGGAAATACTTGGCTACATCAGTAGGAAAAGGAGGTGAGGGAAAGATAGAAAGAAATAGTGTTGGAGATACATTACAGAAGGGCTAGAAGGGAAATGTTTTATAAGAGTGTGATGGTGAGAGAAATTGGAGTGGTTGTGGGGATGTATGTGCAGATAGGCATGTGAGGGAAAGTGGAGCAGCCTGCAGTGGGTGGTGAGATGGAAGAGATGTTGAAAAGATCGGTTGTGGAGGAGTTTTGAGAGAGGACAGATGGTGTGTGATGGGGGGGGGGAGCTCGTAAAGGACATGCCTCTATGTATGGATGACCATGATTTTACTTAGCTTGATGCAGAAAAGATGTTGGTAGAAATTCCATATAGTGTATCCAGTGCAAACTGTGGACATATAAGAGGTGCAGTGAAATCACAAGAAGATTAGCAGAGAAAGCAGATTTTATGTATGGCAGCAGCACATGAACAATACTAAATAAGAATACACAGGAATAGATTTTCTCAGTTGCCCAGGAAGATTCTTAGGCATAAGAGATAAGATGTTACCAAGGTGACCAAATTAACAGTGGAGGAGGATTCTCTGAAAGTGAAGTCACTAGAGTGGGAACTGGCTAGAAAAGGCCGAGAGCTATTACCTCTGTTGGTAACAAAAAGCTTCTCTCTCAGAGTTAAAGACATTATATGATGCTTGTGTACAAACAGCAATGCTACACAGCTGTGAAACATGGGCCACAAATGCAGAGGACATGAGAAAGACAGAAACAAATGAAGCTAGCATGCTCCATTGAATGTGCTACATCAGTGTGCATGCATGACAAAATGCAAATGCATTGAGAAAAATTGGGCACAAGAGGGATCAGATGTAGTGTGCAGAAGAGAAGATGGTGATGGCATTGCCACATGGTGCACATGAATGAGGATAGCTGCAAAAATGGGCCAATTGCTAAATGTGAAAGGAACTTGTGAATGGGAGAGACACAAGAAGACAAGGGGGAAAAAGTAGTGAATAATGACCTCCAGGTCATGAGCATCACAGAAAAGATGACAAAAGGGTGGAATGAGTGGTGATTTGCTGTGCTTAAGACAACCTGCCCATCTAAACGAAAATGGTCCTAAAAGTATAGCATTTATGTCTCTACTCCTGATCCAGTCTATCCCTGACAAATCTCTCCACCACAACTCATCTTTTTAAAACCCACCCCTCTATCATTATTCTGACTACAGCATTATTCACTAAGCTGCTATAATTATAAGTTCAGAACTGAACATATTTCATCTCCATAACACCTTTTCTGGAACCACTTCATTTGTCTCCTGCAGTTTCGTTATCATCCCTTACCACTGTTTTCCACAGAACACCCATTTTATTTCCCTTTTACCCTGCCACTACCTCTGTTAATTATCCACTATTTCCAGCTTGTGATGTTCTCCCTTCCCACACTCTACATCATCTTTTTTGCCATGTTACCTCCCTGACCCACTTTTATTTCCTTCCTCTTTGACCATGACTAACAGTGCCCCAGCTGGGTTCATTATTCACCTCTATCTCCATCTGTCTGCCACTTTCTTTCATTCTCAATAACTTACCAAACCACTCACCCTGTCAATCCGCTACCGTTTATCTTATATTCACATCCTTGTAACTTGAGGGTACACCTTGACACCTCTTCACCATCTCTCTTTTTCAACTGGGATACCCATGTATCTCCTCAACAACAAGACACCTGTTCCTATCTCTCTATTATACTTTAACCTCTCATCACCTGCAGGTTACTTGTTGAATTCACTAGTACTGGTGCCATGTGAAAAGTACACAGTACACTTTAAAATGATTGGCATTAAGAAGAGCATCCAACCATAGAAACCATGCCAAAGCAGACAGAGCTCGGTGCAGTCCTCTGGCTCACTGGCTCCTGCCAACCATCCAATTCATACCAGCACAAAAAATGAACAATAAATAATGATGACAGGCAACAGTCTGCAGAAAACCTGCCACAACAAATTTTGTCTGAGCATATCAACATGAAACAGTAGACATTAAAATGAACAGAATATTACAGATGGAGCAATGTACCTGAATAGTTTGTAAGTTGGATAATAATACATTTTGGCTGTGTTGTTCTTTCAACATGTTCTCCTTCTCTTGAACAAGTCGTTGTTCATTCGCTTTTAATAGATCACGTTCAGTTGTCAGGTTTTGACAACGGACTTGAAGTCGAGACACATTTGACTGAGCTGTTACCAAATCCTAGAAAGACACAGAAAAAAGTAAGCAGTCATTTAATACATTTCTTACAAATGTATTACATAAATAAAAGTCAATTCAATACAGAACATTTATTATATCATAGTACAGTAATATTATATGAATGCAATCACTCAATAAAAAAGGTAGGTCTGGTGAGATTATTGACATGATGACGTGTCGCCATGTAGACATGTGCAGTGTGCAAGTAGTGAGATGGAAGGGAGCTTCTGCTAGATTCCTAACAGGTAGGAAACACATTCAAATTCTTCTGGATGGGCAGGAGTGATTGGTGTGGGCATACACTTAACAGAAAAGTAGGGTGATAAGTTAACTGAGGTAGTCAGCATATGTGATAGGGCTATTAAGCTAAGACTCATCAGAGATAAATTAACAGTTACATTCATTTCTACAAATGCTCCACAGGCTGGGCTGGCTGATGACCAGGACCAATTCTATGAGGTTATCCTGCAGACTAGCTTGATAAAAAATGAAAAGACATGGTTATTGTGGCTTGCAACTTTAATGGACATGTTGGGCAGCAGTCCCATGGAGTGCATGGTAGTTATGGCTTTGTGTAGGACTCATGAAGAAGTCATATCCAATGACTGGTGTAGCAGCACCATAGTCAACTGCTAAAAAGGCAAAGGTGATGCTTTAGATAGAAATAACTACACGGGTATCAAATTATTGGATCAGGTGATGAAAGTTACGGAGAGAGTCATAGCCCAACGAATAAGGAAGAGAGTTAGCCTCGATGAGATGCAGTTTGGTTTTGTGCCAGGAAGAAGCATCACTGATGCAATATTTCTGGTAAGGCAACTTCAGGAGAAATACCTAGCCAAAAATAAACCTCTGTACTAGGCTTTTGTTGACTTGGAGAAAGCCTTTGACAGGGTTCTCCGATCCCTTATCTGGTAGTCAGTGCGGAAACTGGGGAAAGTGGTTGGTAAGAGCTGTACAAGCCCTGTACTGGGATGCTGTCAGTAAGGTGAGGGTTGGCAATGAGTATAGTGAAGAATCCCAGGTAGAAGTAGGAGTTCACCAAGGATCAATCTTCAGACCACTCTTATGCATCATAGTCTTCCAGCCAATAACAAAGGAATTCAAGACAGGCTGCCCCTAGGAGCTTCTCTATGCTGATGACCTTGCTCTAATAGCTGAGTCACTACCAGCACTAGAGACGAAGTTTAGGGTGTGGAAGCAAGGTCTAGAATCAAAGGGCCCTAGGATTACCCTAGCAAAAACCAAAGTCTTAGTAAGTAGGAAGGCTGACAAATCACAAACGCCTTCAGGTAGATGGCTCTGCTTGATCTGCAGAAAAGGCTTGAGTAGAAACTCCATAAGATGTACCCAATGTAAGCTATTGACACATAAAAGGTGTAGCAATTCAATGGAAGGTTAACCAGGAAGATAGTTTTTGTGTGTGACAAATGCACAGGGGCAATAAACACTGAAGATGTACAGAAAACAGATTCCATCACATGCCATGGAGAAAAACTAGTAGTTGTTGATAGCTTCTGCTACCTAGGCAACCAAGTCTGCAGTGGGGGTGAATGCTCTGAGAATGTAGTAGCGAGAATAAGAATAGCCTGGGTAAAGTTCAGGGAGAAACTACCTCTCCTGGCAACTAAGGGCCTCTTGCTCAGGATGAAAGGTAGACTGTATGATGCATGTGTGCAAATTGCCATGCTACACGTTAGTGAACCATGGGCCATGACTGCTGAGGACATGTGTAGGCTTGAAAGAAATGAAGCTAGTATGCTCTGCTGGATGTTTAATGTCAGTGTGCAAACACTACAGCGTGTGAGCACCCTGAAAGAAAAGTTGGACATAAGAAGCATCAAATGTAGTGTGCAAGAGAAATGACTGTGCTGGTATAGCCATGTTACGTATGGATGAGGAGAGCTGTGTGAGGAAGTGCCACACCCTAATTGTGGAAGGAACCTGTGCAAGAGGTAGACCCAGGAAGATACTGGATGAGGTGGTAAAGCATGACCTTTGAATGTTGGGCCTCACAGAGGCAATAGCAGGAGACCAAGACCATTGGAGATATGCTGTGATTGAGAAGACCGGACAACTAAAGTGAAGTAGGACCCATGGCCCATGCCAGTATTGCATGTCCGGCCCATTTAAAATTACTCTTGATGCATCGGGCAATATGATATGTCTGAGAAGACCTGTTGAGTTAAGTAAAATCAAAATTGTAGCTGTGGTCAGTGCCTCCTGTACTAGTGGCAGGTAAAAAGCACCATCAGAACATGGCCGATGCCAGTGCCCCTTGACTGGTTCCTATGCCGATGGCATGTAAGAAGCACCATCCGAACATGATCTATGCTAGGGCACCCACTACACTGTCAGAATGGTTGGCGTTAGGAAGGGCATCCAGCTGTAGAAACATTGCCAGATCAGATTGGAGTCTGGTGCAGCTGCTGGCTTTCCAGACCTCAGTCAAACCATCCAACCCATGCCAGTATGGAAAACAGACGTTAAACAATGATGATGATGGTATCGGAGTTCTGAAAATTTTTTCTCCATTTTATCAAATTTTTCACCATGGATGAAAAATGGATACCAGTTTTATGTTGTCAAACTCTGAGTTTGAATTCAAAGGATTTTTGAAAGAAGACATAGAAAAATCTAGCAAAATATACTGTGAAAATAAAACCATATGTGTGATTAAGACTTGGATATTTCTATTTCCTAAAATGAAATGATCCTGATAACAATTCCAATAGTGATAAGAAAAGATATAGTACGAATTTGAAAAACTGATTTTCATATTTTTAGGAAGAAACTAGACCAAGCCACAGTCTTTCCATTGAAATGAAACTGTTAAATTATTTTTTTCTCCCTCTTTATTAGTAATTACTGTGGAAATGAATCATTATACAGAACATAAAGAAGAAAACAAGATAGTCTGTAGTTTCCTACATACATGGAAGAGATTCCAAGCACTTTTAGAAATATAGTGTGATGTGTATGATGTATAAGTTGATTTATTCTTTTACTCGTTTCAGTCATTTGACTGCGGCCATGTTTTTCAAATTCACCTCATTCTGTTACTGTATCAATGCATCTTTTGTGTTTCTGAAAGTTTGTAACTCCATCAATGAAGACCTGTGTATTTCTGAGTAGAAATTTGTGACTGCATCAATGCAGTTCTATGTTTCTGTGACCGTGCCAATGTAACCCTGTGTGTTTGTTTCTGAGTAGAAGCAAGTGGTTTTGTGTTTCTGTCTGAGTTAGTGTGTATTTTGTGTATATTCAGATGAGTTGTTTCAAAAGAGAATGATAGCAAATGACTTGGTTGGTTGAAATGATTGAGATAAACTGCAATTCATACAGTGTTTGAATAACTGTCTTACTCAGTTTTAGTTCTACACATGCACTAGACACACAAAGAAGTTCAAATGGATCAACTGCTCTGTTAATAATATGGAAAAACTAAAAAGATAATTAAAAAGTAAAAGGTTAACTTACCGAGTGCAAGACGCTAACATTTTTCTCTAAATCTACACACTGCATAGAGCACTTCTTATTTTGCTCTTTAAGGATGTTGATCTCTTTACGGTAACACTCAGAGTTATTCTGCAAAACTTTGTAGCGTTCAGTTGCAAAATCAAGCTTAAAAGATGAAAATAGATAAACTCTTAGAAGTCAAACATAGAACAAAATTCATAGGCCTATAATTTGATTTATCTGTTTTGATTTTCTGAAATGTTTCACTATGGATGAAAAATGGATACCAGTTTCATGTTGTCAAGCAGTGAGTTTCAAAAGAAGATATAAAAAACATAAAAAGTGTGTGTTGATTAAGAAGTGGATATTTTTATAGTGATTCATAAGTCTCTATACTGAAACAATACTGTCAAAAGTTCTGATAGTGATAAAACAAGAGTGAATTTGCACCAGAATATAGTAAGAATTTTAAAATTATTTTTCTTAGTTTTTTTAAGGAAGATATTAAATCAAACCACACCACAGTCTCTCCATGGAATAGAAACTGTTAGATCACTTTTAAAAAATTTTTCCTTTGAAGCAATAACTGTGGAAATGAATTGTTGCACAGAACATAAATGGGGAAAAAGAGATGGTTTGAGGTATAACACATGCTTGGAACAACACTAGAAATCTGAACATTTTTAGGAATATAAGTTTTGTATGTGTGTATGCGTTTCATTTATAAATATCTTTTCAAATTTACCTTGTTTTTATTTTTCATTTACCTGTTCAAGTTTGATTAATTTGTATTGTGAATCATTTATATATGTGTGGTGTGAGTTTATTTCGCAGGTATGTAGATGACAGGCCAGCTCCTCTCAAACTGTCCAACCCATGTCAGCATGGAAGATGAACATTAAACGATGATGATAATCCTCTGTAACTGTACTGAGGAAACAGCAGAGCACACTGGAGAGCATCCAGTATGTAGCAAACTTCATCCACTAAAGTATCAAGGTAACTATAGATTACCCAACTAGGCAACCTAACAATAGACTCCCAGTCTTTGCTACTGAACTTTGGTTATAGACTGTAAACAACAGAGTACAGCTCCTCCACTCTAATATGAAAATTTGCATATCAATAGCAGACTTAGAATAATGAATAATGTCCCCCACCGATACAAACTCAATGAAGCAAAGAGACATAAACAAAACTTCATGCACTGCATACAATTCTCTGGATACAACTAGATAGACAGGATTCAAGTATACAGGAGAGCCAAAAAGAGATCAGATAACAACAAATGTAATGATGCCAGTGGTACCCATCCTAGATACTGAAGTGAAGATTAAAATAGTATATAGAAAATTTGTGACAAAGCAAACAGAGTGAACACATCTCATGGGGGAATTAGCACATAGATTTAGGAAAACCCAGAAAGACACCAAACTTAACATCAAGATCATTGAGAACCCAGGGAGCTCCTTCAGATCACAATTATGTAGGACGTACTCCTTCAAAAATACCACATGCACTAATGAGAAATGTGTAGTTTGTAAATTTAACCTCAGAATTAACTGTAAGTTGAACAGAGAATCTCCATCAAATTTTCCCAAAAACTTGGTGATACCTGCTCAGAGGCCTAATCATAGTTTTCAAAAAAGTTTTCATCGTTCTCAACACAATCAAAGAGTGTAATTTTGGTCAGCTGAAAGCAGTTTTGGCACAAACTTGGCAGAGATGCGTCTCATACCCAAAACTTTAGTGATAATGGACTGAACTAAACTGTAACTAATCTCCACATCCTCTGATAACTCATGGATGATGATTTGATGATTTCCTCTCACAGCTTCATGCATATCTGTCATGTTTTTCTTGGTTCTGCTGGTTGTGGGTCTCTGAGAATATTTGTCAATATGGACATTTTTTTGGCCATCTTGGAAACATCAGAACCACTCTTACACTTTTGTGCAGCTCATACACTTTCTGCAACTTTGCGTAGGCTTCTGAGCAGGTATCGCCATGACAGCTTTCTCTTTCCTGCTCAACGCGACGATTACACACCTTCCTTCGAAGCACTGTTATGAGCTAGAACGTTAAAGCACATCAGAGATCAAGATCAATCTTTGCCGAGTGACTTCAATCTGTGTGCTTTAGCTTCATTACTATGGCAACAATCTGGATACTTATTGATCAGACCTCATACATTTCAGTAAAAAATAAAAATACTGATTTCTACGATAATAATCATAATTCTTTCTACTGTGGGCACAAGACCTGAAACATTGAAGGAGGAGGCTAGTTGATTATATTGACCCCAGTGTGCAACTGGTACTTATTTTATCAACCCCCAAAAGGATGAAAGACAAAGTCTATCTTGAAAGATTTTGCACTCAGTATGTAAAGATGAACAAAATGCATAGCAGCATTTTGTCCAGCAAGTTAACAATTCTGCCAGTTTGCTGCCTTAATAATAATACCTTAACTCATTAGTGTAACTTACCTGTGAAGCAAGTTTTGTGTTCTGAACTCTCATGTCAGAAATGTCTCCCCGTAATTTTTCAAGCTGACCATTCAGTATCCTGAAATAAGGGTAAGTAAAATGCAATGCTTAGATATAGATCCAGGGAGTTGCAGGAAGTTACTGAATGGGTGAATGGGCTCAAAAATGGTGGTTTTGTACTGCAAGATTGGCACTATACTTTACAGTGTTGAACTTTTGATTAAATACTGAAAAAAACTTACCTGCTAAGCATCAGGGTAGTTTAATATATGAATGGAAAATGAGAGGAAAAGGGAAAGAGCTATGGTAAAGAGGAGGTGAACTGACTCAAAGACCTGAAATGAACTGTACTATTAAGTAGTTCAGATGTGAATGTCTTTGATATCACAGCTTACAAATGATACTGTATACCTGTTGTGGAGACAACAAATATAGTACTGTAGTAAACTGAGTAACATGATAGTTCACACAAAATTCCCAAGATATCAAGGCACTATCTACTAAAGAGGCTACCAACATACTGAACATCTATGATCAACAGTTAAATTACCGAAAATTGAACAGGCGTAGCTAAAATTTTAGAAGATTTTGCATCATAGCAGAGACCACATGTCCATTCACCACCAAGACATCAATGAACTTATTCACTTACCAATCTGTTCTAATATACAACAAGAAAAATTTAGCAAAAAAATTGTTTACTTGTCATTCTCCCCCTTCTCTCGTTTGTAAGTGGCATACTCTGTTTGCAGTTCTTGGAGGGCCATCTTCATGTCTTCCAGTTCTTTGTCCTTATTAGGACTAAAAGGGTTAAAAGGGGTAGCAGGCATGCTCTGAGGAGTCTGCTGGTACTTTCCACGTGCCCTGTAACTGCCTCGGCCATGTCCTCGTACTGGTGTTGCTGTCTGGACATTTGAAACCTAATATGTATAAATAAAGGACAGTATAACGGACATGTAATGGACAGTATAATGAAGTAATTGGTGAGATTAATTAAAAAGAATCAACATAAAGTAGATTTTGTTGGATGGCGGGGTGGTTTGTCACCATCATTGTCGTTATTTAACATCCGCTTTCCATGCTTGCATGGGTTGGACAGTTTGACTGAGGGCTGGCAAGCCAGAAGGCTCAAATCTGATTTGGACGCCCTTCTACAGCTGGATGCTTCTCTTAATGCCAACCACTCCAAGAATGTAGTGGGTGCTTGTCAGCTGCACTGGCATCGACCACACTCGAATGGTGCTTTTTACATACCACCAGCACAGGAGCCAGTCAGGTGGCACTGGCAACAACCACACGCAAATATTGTTTGTCACATGCCACAGGCACGGGACCAAACAAGCAGCACTGGCATCGACCACACTCAAATGGTGCTTCTTACATGCCACTGGCACGGGTGCCAATCAGGTGGTACTAACATTGGCCAGGACAATGACTTTACTTCACTCAACAAGTCTTCACAGGCACAGTTTATTGCCCAATGATTGCAGGGCACTCTTAAATGGGCTGGTTATGCTGCACTGGTATAGGCCACGGTTACAGTCTCACTTGGCTTGCCAGGTCTCGGTCACTTGTCATTTGAAATGCTTCACCACCTCATCCCAGGTCTTCCTGGCTCCACCCCTTCCACAGGTTCCCTCTACTGCTAGCCTGCGACACTTTTTCACACAGCTGTCCCCATCCATATGCAACACATGACCATACCGACGCAGTTGTCTCTTTTACACACCACATCTGATGCTCCTTAGGTCTAACTTTTTCCCAGGGTGCTCACACACTATCGTATATGCACACTGACATTACACATCCAGCGGAGCATACTAGCTTCATTTCTTGCAATGCTTACGCATGTCCTCAGCTGTCACGGCCCATGTTTCACTGCCATGTAGCATGGTTGTTCACACACTTGTGTCATACAGCCTACATTTTACTCTTAGTGACAGGCCTGTTGTCAGAAGCAGAGGTAGGAGATCTCTGAACTTTGCCCATGCTATTCTTATTCTGGCAGCTACACTCTCAGAGCATCCAGCCCTGATACTGACTTGGTTGCCTATCCCCATGGCATGTGACAGAAGCTGTTTTCTGCACATTTTCAGTGTTTATTGCCCATGAGCATTTGCCACACAAAAACTATCTTCCCAGTTAGCCTTCCTTTGATACTGTTGCACCTCTTATGTATCCATAGCTTACACTGGGTACATTCTATGGAGTTTCTACCTATGCCTTTTCTACAGATCAAGCAGGGCCATTTATCTGAAAGGATTTGTGATTTGTCTGTCTTCCTACTTACTAAGACTTTGGTTTTTGGTAGGTTAACCTTAGGGCCCTTCTATTCTAGACCTTGCTTCCACACCTGAAACTTCTCTAGTTCTGATAGTGACTCAGCTATTAGAGCAAGGTCATCAGCATAGAGGAGCTCCCAGGGTTAGCTGGTCTTGAATTCCTTTGTTATTGCCTGGAGGACTATGATGAATAAGAGAGGGCTGAGGACTGATCCTTGGTGGACCTGTACCCCTACCTGGAATTTTTCGCTATGCTCGTTGTCATCCCTCACCTTACTGACAGCATCCCAGTACATGACTTGTACAGCTCTCATGAACCATTTATCTATACCTAGTTTTCCCATTGATCACCAGATAAGGGATCGGAGGACCCTGTCAAAGGCTTTCACCATGTCAACAAAAGCCAGGTACAGAAGTTTATCTTTGGCTAAGTATTTCTCCTACAGCTGTCTTACTAGAAATATAGCATCAGTGCTATATTTAACCCTAACCCATGAAACACTTCAAGTATTTGGTCCTCACGATGCAGAACATTGGCAAATTTTTTCTTATCTGCTTCTCCTCTGGCTAAGTAAGCCTGTTGCCTAGCTTCCCTTCTTGCAATCTGATATAATTCCCTGCTACCACTGTTCTTCCAGTCCTTCCATGCCTGTTTCTTTTCCCTAATGGCCCTGCCAACTATATTTTTCCACCACCACATTATCTTTGGTTGAGAGGGGACTTTGCACCATCCACAGATCTGGTCAGTAGCCCTCACCAGGTTGTCCCGTAGGAACCTCCAGTTGTCTTCCATATCATGTGATGCTATATCCACCTCTATTTCGTCAAAAGCTTTGAGTAATACATCACTAAATCTCTGTCCATTCACAGGATCCTTAAGCTTCCAGACCCTGCTTCTCAATGGTCATCCATTTAGCCCTAATCCTGAAGTCGCTAACTACTAGTCTATGTTGCGGGTTGCATTCTTCCCCTAGGAAGGTTCTTGCATTTATAAGTAGCCATCTTTCCTGCTTCCTGGCGAGGATGTAGTCAATGACTAGCATGTCCACCAGATCGGTAAATGATTAATTAAAAAGAATCAACATAAAGTAGATTTTGTTGGATGGCGGGGTGGTTTGTCACCATCGTCGTCAGACTGGGAGGTTTCCTGAAGTTAGTATTAGAAACTGTAAAATCATTTGCATCGTAGAACTCCAGCAGCCTGATTCTCTCCTTATTGCGGGAACCAAAACCATAGCCTCTATGTATACCATGGAAGCCCGCTACATATTGTCCAACATGCCCATTGAAGTCGCCAAGCCACAAAGTTTGGTAGTCTGCAAGAGGGTGTCATAAAATCAGTCTTTCTGTTCATCAGGTAGCCCTGGCTGAGGGGCATAGGCCAAGATAATGGTTGCTAATCCATGTTGCAGCACTAGTCTAAGCTTAAGTATTCTATCACAGACTCTGACTACCTCGATTGCCTTATCAACCCATTTCTCCGCAAGAAGTATGCCCACGTCCCCGACCCCATCAGTGTTCCCTGCCCAGAAAATCTTATACCTATGTTCTTTGCCTGTAAGGAATCTAGCAGAACTTCCTCTCCATCTTACTTCTTGGATGCAGCTCAAATCTACACGTCTCGTTGAAGTATTTCAACAATCTCACCAGATCTACCTTTCAGTGTGCCATCATTAAGCATACCAGCTCTGAGGGTGTGGGCCCGCAAGACCATGAGATAGGAGACAGTCATGTCATGTACCTGTAAAGAAAGCTCGCATTTGGCAGAATTCACAATCATACAACAGCCTTCAGCCTGCATACAGTACACCATCATGTTTATGTGCTACATCATCATTACATTACAAAGGAGATAAAACCCTAAATATGGATGGGGGAACATTAAGCCTTTGGAGGTGTTCATGGGAAAGACATCCAATAGAAGTCAGAGGATAAAGTCTTTCAGTACAGGTGGTGGGGTGGGAAGGGCAGGTGCATCGCGAAACAGCAAAAACTCAGGCTGCCAGTGTGAAAGAATAGTAATGATGCTAATGAGATAGAATTGGGCATTTGCATTCTTAACTAGAGCTATAACCAACAGTTTTCAGCAGCCAAACTGTGCAAGGTTGGAAAACAAAGTTGCTTATCTGAACATCTGATTTGTATTCTGTGTGGCGAGGTGTTAAAATACGTTTGTTCTATAGTGGCCCAAATTATAGGTTGGTTTTACAGACAAGTGATTTGGCATATATTACACTAAACTGCCAAGTTATAGGTTAGGTGGGGTATTTGTGTACATTACAGCCCTGGTCTAGGCTACAGATCAGGTGCTGTGTTTGAACATGTTAGATAACTGGTACTAATTACAACTGAAGTGAGTTGGTTTGTACATATATTCTTGGCCATAGTCCAATTTTGAAGTGCCTGGAATTTAAATAAAGAGTTGCAGAGCTGTGAAGAGACTGGCCTATTGTAACTGGTAGAACATAGCTATTTTTTAAGTCTTCCATTCCTGTTAATTAATCAGCAAGAAACTCTTTTCAGCATAGATGTCCAAAACAAATGGATTTCTCTGCACCGGAAAACAGTGTCACATGAAATAAGTTTCAAGGAATAAGAGCAAATATTACAAAAATCTGTTTTATGCATGTATTTCAGCAATACATTTCTTATTTCTATTTTTCTATCTCTTGATAATGATGATGATAACCCAAGTCATTAAAAATTAAAATTTTACTTTCACTTATTGTTTATTCCACTTAAGGTAATGATCACTTATTCTGGTAAAAGCTTACCTGAGTAGATTCCTGATACAGAACTCGGTACATATCTCTTTGTCGAATAATGGATTCCACCTGGATAGAAAGAAAGTAAAAGAAAATTAGTAACCTTCATTTAACAAGCACAAAGCCCTGCATGTGTATTTAGTACATGAAAGAACACATAGATATGTACATATATATATAAGTGTGTATGTATGTATGTATGTATGTATATATATATATAT
>NC_068987.1:42096605-42098869 GCF_001194135.2 Octopus bimaculoides
CTGAGACTATCCAACAGACCTTGATGAAACTTGACACATGTGTAGGGCTTATGCCCATGGGTTCACTTACGCATTTGGAATTTTTATAAAATCAATTTTTAATCAGCATCGATTTTTCAAAAGTCATAAAATTTCAGCATTTTTTGCACTAGCCATCATGACATCAAACAGAAAGCTTATTAATGGTAATCTATTTAGCATTTGCTACTTCTTCATGTCAATGCAAATTGTTTTCATTTGCAAAATCTTATTTCAATTCATTGTTTAAATTGCACAGCGTTTCAGGTTTTGAGTAGGTAAACGTAGGCATTTTGCACACTAGCCATCATGACATCAATTTGACAAAATCTGCCCCAAAGTGTAAAATTTCACCATTTTATACATATGCACAAAAATGATGACATGGGTTTACTATGAGACTCTGCTCATTTCTTCATCAAATTGGTCCTACCCATTAATATAGATTTTAAATTTTAGAAAAATGTTGAAATTTAGTGCAAAATATTTCATGGCTATAAACAGACATCTTTTTAACGTTAATTTATTACTGGGTACCTCAGCTAGTATATACATATAATGCATATACAATATACAGTGTGTGGCAAAAGTAACGCCCTTTTGTATTTGACTTTTCCAGTTTGTTTGCTCTCTCTCTCTCACATAGGATTGTTGCAGGCTTTTTTCAATCTCCACCAGAGTTGTTTCTAGGAGGGACCTTTCACTACTTTTGGAATGTTGGTTGAAGCGATTTGTAACCTTCGTCCTCTACCTTGGAATTTTGTTCTGTTTTGTGTTGGCCATGTGTTCTGGGACATAGTTCTGGCATATGTTTTGCATGACAGGCTTCAAATATTCTAGTTTCATGTCAATATCTGGTGTGGAGAGATATTTCGGGCAGTCCTGTCTAGGGATCTCTTTTTGGATTGATTTCTTGTCTGATTTGCGAAAGTTCAGATTGGAGAGATTTGGTAAATGCACATTTAATCCCCTAATTAGACATATACACGTTTCCACATTTATAATATATGGTTTCATACATTTGTAATACCTTATTTCTTGTAAACAATCTAAAAATCACATCTCCTTCTCAGATCACTATAACCTATTATATTATACTCACTAGCCTATATGCTCATCAACTTTTTACTTTTATAATTCTTAATTTAATATAATTTAATTTAATTTAATCTAATCAAATCAAGTCTCAATATCAATTTTTACTCTCATAGTTAACTATGAATTATTTGTTTCTATGTTTTGATGGATATATAATTTTTATATAATTTGTTTATGTTATCTGTTAACCACTAACTAATCATAGCAGTGTCATGGCCTTTCAAATAAATTAGCTGACCAATTAGATAACGTGAAATGACGACAACCCCCTACCCATTACCTATAGAGATCCAGCAACTTAACTATAAAATAATGGAAAAAATAACGGAAGATAATACAGTATCTTGTTAACTACCAGGAGATTTAATGCGTTTAGTAATTTAGTACAAACTGCTATCATAACTATTGATATAAACTTTCACCTCATAATGAGAACCATGATTTTAGACCCTCAACTGTAAACACAACATATATTTATGTATATGTCTATCTAAGTGTGTTCGTTTGTTCATTCATACATTTATTTATATGCAAAGACAACACGAACCACTGCAGGAATACACCTTACCTAACGCATGAAATATGTGTGTGTGTGTATGTATATACCTATATTTGACTGCATGTATATATATGTATTTCTCCTTTTATGTGCATTTTCAGTTCTGAAAAACTGTACCCTCTCAAACTCCATTATTTTCTTCAATTATACTGTTATTTCTCTTCCTCTTTTTAAGCATTCTCTAAAAAGAATATTGTACTACACCTACTAATAACTAATTTTGTTGTAAGTATGTACATGCACATATACATGAATGTGTGTATGCATATGTATGTATGTATGCGTGTGTATGTACATATGTATATGTATATATATATACATATATATATACATACGTACATACATATATATATATAATATATACATACATACTCTTTACTCTTACTTGTTTCAGTCATTTGACTGCGGCCATGCTGGAGCACCACCTTTAGTTGAGCAAATCGACCCCAGGACTTATTCTTTGGAAGCCTAGTACTTATTCCATCGGTCTCTTTTGCCAAACCGCTAAGTGACGGGGACATAAACACACCAGCATCGTTTGTCAAGCAATGCTAGGGGGACAAAGACAGACACACAAACACATATATAT
>NC_068987.1:42098933-42099252 GCF_001194135.2 Octopus bimaculoides
ATATATATATATATATATATATATATATACACGACAGGCTTCTTTCAGTTTCCGTCTACCAAATCCACTCACAAGGCTTTGGTCGGCCCGAGGCTATAATAGAAGACATTTGCCCAAGATGCCACGCAGTGGGACTGAACCCAGAACCATGTGGTTGGTAAGCAAGCTACTTACCACACAGCCACCCCTGCGCATATATATATATATGTATATATATACATATGTACATACACACACATATATGTATATATATATATATATATATACATATGTACATACACACACATATATGTGTATATATATATATATATATATATAT
>NC_068987.1:42099262-42114795 GCF_001194135.2 Octopus bimaculoides
ATATATATATATATATATATATATATATACATATGTACATACACACACATATATGTGTATATATATATATATATACATATATTTATTTATGGGTTTCAGCCACGTGGCTGTGGTCATGCTGGAGCACCACCATGACTTTCCGTCTTTATGCTGTGCTCTCTTCACGTTCCTTATATAGTCCAAGCAAGAGTTTTGATGGCACATCTGGTGTATAAGAGAATTTGACATCACTGCCCTAAACCATGTCTCATTTCGAGCCATTGGTTCGTCTGGTATCGTGGAGAGGAAAGTGTCGAATTTTGTCATGAAGACCTCAATATCCATGTCTTGCAGGTCTCTCAACTGTTTTGGCAGGGCATTAAAGAGCTGAGGTCCTCTGAAACCGAGGCTGTTGCAGTACCTTGTTCTTATGTGAGATGCATTGGACGGTACCCTTGGTACTATGCAGTGGTGACCTGTGCGGGCATTCGTGTAGTACTTGATACCAAAGTTTGATATATATATATATATATATATAGAAATATAGACTATGTATTATTCATTTAAAATGCAGAGATGCCTATAATAGGACATCTACTCGTTAGAAATAGCAGCAAAAGACTATATACCACAAAAATTAGGGATAATTTCGAAAGGAAATGAAAAATAAAAACTTTTACCAATCTATATTCTGTACCATGGTTTCAAGTAAGATAAAATTTATATATCTTACAAGGTCGGACTATCATCAGCAGAAATGACCAGACAACTTATGAAGCACGAGTCAATAAGCAGCATGGTTCGTGTTCCTATGTCTAATTTTTCAAAATATACCGCGTATTTGCGGCTTACCTAATCGGCAGCAAGAAATTTTTGTGGTATATAGTCTTTTGCTGCTATTTCTAGCGAGTAGATGTCCTATTATAGGCATCTCTGCATTTTAAATGAATAATACATAGTCTATTCACTGTTTTTACTCTCGCTAGACCACTGGTGGTAAATAAAACTTCAAAAATTTTTTTTGCTACCCTATAATTTATTAATATATAGAAATATATATATAAATGGATGTGTGTATTGTTTACAATTAACACGGAAATAGATAAACTGTAACCAGGGTAGCAGAAAATCACTCAAGTAATAAGGACGTAACACCCTATTTTTAAAGGTAGAAACTCCGGGTTGATGTGAAATATTTTGTATAATATATATAGATTAATAAATGGAGTTAAACGCAGGTGTTATTCAAGTTCTTTCACTTCCAATACATATTTCGTAGACAACATTAGTATTATTCCAAAGGAATAAAATGGTGTAAAACAATGTAGTCTCTTTAGGGAAAGAAAGAAATCAACCAAACTAATCAATGACATTTTAACAGAATGTGATGGATGTGTATAATGATGAACGGAATGCTATTAAGGTTTTTTAAAAACCGTTAGAGGATATAACGTCAAAGGAAGCCAAAAGAAAGAAATAAACAGAAAATTCCCCTCCTTGTGCTGCTCTACATCAGCTCCGTACCTGCTGTCACCTTCAATGTCCTTGCATATCTACTGCAACCCCTGCCCCAAAGCCTCTCATATTTCTCTCCATCATTTTCTCGTCACTTCATCCTGCCAACTCACTCAGCTTGAGCCTTTATATCATCTCACCTACTTTCACCACCCCTAATGGGTCTCAAGGGCATGTCAAGACACATCTCTGCCATCATCTCTCTCATTCTCACTCTATCTTGCTCTCCAACTCACTCTTTGCTTTCCATGCATCTACTCTACAGCAAAACACCTACATTTGTCCCCTCTATACCTTAAATCTTTCAAATAGCACAAAGTCACACCCTTCAATACTACTCCCACATACCCAGTTGTGGGATTTTTCTTTTGCATGGTACTTGATGACCCTGTTAGTACATGGTGTCATATACGAAATACTGGTGCTGGTGTCATGTAAAATGCATTGTCGCTGCTTCACTTTCCTATAATCATGAAGTGACTAATTCATTCTAACTTACATGTAACTCACCTCTTTTATATGTAAATCCTCTCTTTTTCATATCTTATAGTTTCTCCCCTCTTTGTCCTGTGAAACAATTTAAAGAAAAGATCCACCAAAAGAGCCTTCTTCAGACTTAAGGAGTACATGTAAAGAAATACATGCTTCTAAAACCAACATAAAGACTTCATTTCATAAGTTTTGATCATGGAGTAGAGAAATTGAAATATGATCATACATACAAGAACAGACCTTGCCAGAAGCTCATTGTAATTAGATCCTTGAAATTTGACTCTTCCTGTAATAGAATCCTTGTGTTTAGACCTTTCCTCTAATAAGACCCTTACAATTAGATCCTTTCAGTAATTTTCCATGTCTGTCAAACATTATTTTATTGAATATACATTTAATTAATTTCTTAATTTGATCGATCAAAAAAGGTTTTACAGTTGTTATTAGTACACTTTTGGCAAGGAAATAAAAACAAAAATTTTTTTTAAATAGTGCTGGAAAACAAGAATTTTGAATGAAACTTACTAATTCTTCTTGACGAGTTCTGGAGGTTTTAAGTTCTTCCAGCTCCTCCATTGCATTATCAAGACTCTGCTTTAACTCTTGTGACCTTCAAAAGTTATGAAGAAAGCATTTGTCACATAAACTTTAAAATGAGAATGGAGTGTAACAATGTGTGGCAATAGCTAACTTTTGGGAATTAAATCTTAAAGAAAGGCACAAAACTAAATTTAGTCCTGATTTACAGATCCAGAAATCTAAAATTTGACCAGGATTAGACACTTCCACCTCTAAAGTTCTTAACAATAACCCAGGCTAAAACTGAATGATAATGATAAAAAAAAAAACAGTACCAAATGTATTTGTGTACAATGTAATCCTGGAAAATATATATCTTTTTTGATATGCACCAACTTTTCTTTACTATTGTAAAGTGTGTGGATTGCAAGGCAGACCATGTTGAAAAATAAACCTCATTTGGTTACATTCCATGAGAGTATCTTTGTCGGCCTATGAACTTTTCAATCAACCCCAGCACGTGTGTGTGAGTATACACGAGGGGATGCTGAAAAGTTCCTGATTTAAAGGGTATCATGAAAGGCCTGGTTGGAGACCCAACCTTCCAAGTTCTTTTACAAGGTTTAGAAAAACTGAAGGAACACTACAATTGTGAATCTGAGAGGGGAATATGTTGAATAAAATTATAATTAACTGAGCCTCCTTTCTTTTATCCAAAGCCAGGAACTTCTTAGCACCTCTTCGTATGTACACACACACATATTTTTAATAGTAGTTTGACTCAGCACCACATGGCTTAAAGCTATGTGAGTGCATAGGACATGTCCATCTCATCAGCTGCTAGGAGTAGGTTTCTGGGAGTTTATACTGCTGTTGGTCAACTTAGGTCACATGATATTGATGTTATCAATGCAACACCAACTGCTTTTTATATTTCTAAACCCACATGTTCAAGCAGGACGTTGACACCACTTTAGTAGCAAGTTGCAATATAGTGTACAGAGACATCAATTCCTTGTATTGGGTATCAAACATGGTGGAGCGTGATTTTGGTGTAAGTCATAGCTCAATCATTGATCAGTGGAGTATGACTGCATTGGTGGCAATACTCTTTACATGGAAGTAACCAAATTTGATAGTGTTGAATTACAACTGAAGTTTTATAATCAATATAAGTGGGATGTTTACTATATGGGTAGCAGAGACTAAATACCCTTTCCTTGTGTATAGACAGCCAGGCCTAGGATAGTATATCTGGGTTGTCAGCTGCCAGTGGTTCAAGTTCATTAACATGGCAACCTTAACAATAAAGTAATTGGTTTCCCTATTGATGGATACTGTGGGTTGGTGGAGTATGTGTAGCCTCTTGCATGGAAACAGTTGGCAGTTGCAAGCTCCAAGTGAATAGGGAGAGGCCTTATCGATGATACTACATTTGATGTTGGGGAAGTCATTTCAATGTTCACAAGTCTCCAGATGAAGCAGGACAGTGGGGTAAAGTTTTCCTAATCCCTGCAACTGAATGAGTGCATACACTATGTATACCTTCCCTTAAAGTTGTTGGCTATCATGTCTTCGTAGTGTCTTGTGATGCCATCAGATGGTGTGAGTCTTTGAGAAGCAAGCTCCTTCCAGCATATAGTTGGGTGCTTTTTTTCATGCCACTAGCACTAATGAGGTCACCAAGTAAATTGCAAGATAGGAATTGAAAAGAAAAATCCCCCGCTCAATTATGGGATGTATTTGACAAAGGGGAAGTGGCTTTATGCCAGATGTTGAGAGGCTAAAGTATGCTAGAGCAACAAGCACAGATGTCTTGCCATATAAATACATGGCCACCCACATTACTTAATGGTGGGTGGGAGTAACTACAAAGAAGATAAAGATGGTGGTGTTGAGGTGTCAGAGATAACAAGGAGTGCAAAAAGGTATATATTTATAGCTTAAATTTCTGCCCAGATAAAACATAAAACCACATTTTTATTGTTATCTCTTTTATTTTCTGATTACTTCCTACCAGTCATCATTTGTTGTATTTAGGAGGACCTCAATTGAAACAACATCCGATATAGCTTACTTCTAAAATTTAAGGCATTATCACTAACATAAAGATTGTGTAGCATTTTTATAGTGATTTAATCTTTTCATTACAAATCAGTTAAGTTAGACAATAGATATATTTCCAGTCATACTATCCTGAAAATGATAACATACTTACAGGGATGCTGGCCAGCAAACAAGGGATAATATTTAGTTCTTATGTCTATTAGGTTGCCTTAATTTTTAAGTTAAAAAACAAAAAAAAAAAAAATTGCATATTATGCACAAAAATAACAGTAAAAAAATAACCAGTAGTAACGTTTTTTTGTAGAGTTAAAGGGTGATGAAAAATGGTCTTATGGGCAGGAAGAAATGATACTAATAAATCTTTACTTTGCATCCGTTGCAGCTTGTTCTTCTGTTTCACGGTCTTCACTAAGTTTTCTAACCACTTCCAAAAGACGCTGGTTCTGTACTTGCAACTCTTGGACACTTCTATGGAAAACAGAAAATGTTATATGTGTGAATGTGTGTGTGCGTATACACACACAGTTTAGTTAGCAAAATGTAGCAAAATTTTTGGTTGATGGGGATATATAATCCGAGTAGATTATAGTGACGGAAACATTATGTAGGTGAAAATAGAAGAACTTAAATGACTGCGTGATAAAAAAATTGGATATTCTCTAGTCTCTGTTTCCCTTAAACTGATTCAAGAGAGTTTGTGTGTGTGTGTGCATGCATATGTTCCTTATGCATTTGGAAACTCAGTTGCTGATTTTGACATATGGAGTGTCAAAAGATTCAGTAAAATTTTCGGCTACCAAATAAACTTTATTTTCATTTACATATTTCCTACATATCTCAACAACCAGCTATAGTTATTTGACATACACTGCTCTACAGTGACCAGGTTTCATTAGAAAGTGGAAATACTTTCACACTTTCAATTTCAACCAAAATTACAAAGTGTCATATTATGAGAGTGACAATGTGTGAATAATGAAAGTAATAATTCTCAGAATTAGTCATATCTGTTCTATAATAAAGAAAGCTGCTTATCTATCTACCAAAAAAACTATGTTTTTGGCACAACTTTTTTTTACTACTAAAATAACCTCAGAAATAAGGTCGAGTCACATAATTTTGAGGTCATTTTTGGGCAATATTTTGATTTGCTTCTAATGTCTCATTTTTGTCCAATGTTTCACACATGCATAGAATTCTATTCAGACAAACATTTATGAAAATGTACACATAAATATTGTATTCAAATAAGCCACAACCAAAAAAATTTCATTAAAAGACATCCATTTCTCTATACATTATGAGGAAATAGTCCCTCACTCACATCCTCACATAAATACAAAATAGATGTATGCATATGTGTTTATGTACATGTATATGAAAGATAATGTGTGTGTGTGTATGAGAAAGAGAGAGAGCAAGTGAGTGCCACTTACACATACATACGAATATTTACAATGTCCTTAACATTGGAAACAACGATTTTACTTAATCATGTTCATAGTTTTTATAAGAAAAATACAAGAGAGAGAGAGAGAAAGCAATTCTTTACTTACTTAAATGTGACCAATCTCTCAGAAATAAGTTGTGAAGAACTTGTCACCTCAGTAGAAGAAACTTCTTCATTAGCAACAATATGTCCACCTCGTAATTCTTCAACTTCACGCAGCAAAAACTGAACCTATTTTACAATACAGGATAAAAGGAAAAAGAAAAAAAAAAAATCAAAATACCTTTCTCTTTTCTAACTTATAGAAACAATATGGTAATAATGAAAATGAAGAGGGCAAAGCTGTTTCATCAGAGTGGGTTAACCTCATGTTAACCCTTTTGATGTCATAGAGATTTCTATCACAAAACTAGAGGCAGTTTCTATGTTATGTTCCAAACCTCAGTTTGAGACTTACAGGTAGTTGTATTTCATTAGAAATATTTTAACAAAAGATTAACTAAAAGTATATTTCATCCCTTGCTCAATATAAAGTTAGACTTCAAAATGTGAAAAAAAATTTTTTTGGCTAAACATTTGAGACAGTTATAGACATGCTTTAAAGTGATAGAGTTTCCTCAGTAAAAATGTAGCCTCGAGTTTAGGTTGTTGAGATAGACAAAAGTAGATTTAATGCATAAAATATTTAAAAAGGCTCGCCTAAGATTAAATAAGTATTGAGTCATACTTGATTTATGCATTTTTACCATATCTTAATTGGTGTAATCTTGAAACATCTTTGGATGATATGTGTGTGTGTGTGTGTGTGTGTGTGTACATGTGCAATGGAATTTATATCCATTTTTGTCAAGGGTGAGAGGGGCATAATGTATTCTTTAAATGAATTATTTTCACAGATGCACTTTTATGAATTAGGAGTCAAATAATTTACATCATTATGTCAAAATGCCTTCATATGCTCAATAGTCCAACGCTTGAACTGAAACCGGCACACACATACATATATTCACAGATATGTCCATATATCTCTCTATGCATTCATTATATTCTGCTGAATAGAATTCACAAGAAAACAATTTTTAAAAAAATCAAAGAACAAAAAACAAACTAGAGTAAATAACAATTCAACTAATGAGATTGGTTCTGAGTATTATCAACATCTTGTTTTGGTTGTAATACCTGCAGTATAGTACATAGATACTCCTTTTGATCTTGTGAGATCTCACTTCCTCATTTCTCTCTCTTCCATTGTCAATACACAAAATATTCTCACCCAACATTCAATGTCCATCCACATTATATGCCCTACTACAGCAGTTACCTTTCCTAAACAAATCAGCTAAAGACTCAAACCTAACATCTAATTTAATGCATTTGTATCACTGCACTTCCTTTAAGCAAATATAATCTCTTAGCCTTCACAGATCTTTCATGTTCACTGTTTCAATTTACTATTTTGAAGATAGGCCGAAGACCAAACCTGAAGGAGAAAGAAAAACTTACCTGTTGTCCCAAGTCTGTTGATTGTTGTGTCAGCCTTTTTATTTCTCTCTGAGAATATGTCATACGTCTACGCGTTTCCTCAGTCTCACTACGAAGCTTTTGTCCTTCCTTGAAAATGAAAAATAAAAATGTAAATGTCATCCATAAACTATTTTCTACCTTTACCAAGGACTGCCATACTATAATTCTCACAGTAGAAAAATAACAGTTATCAGTAAATCAAAAAAAGTATTTGCAAAAATAGATGCTACGGTACATAAATATACAAAGTGCATAAGATATTTGAGGACAGATTTATGTTTATAAAAAAAACAGTTATATATAATAAGATAACTTTATTTATCAAAAATTGCTATGAGGATAAAAATAAACCTTTTCTATAATGTTATTCAATAAAGCCACCTTCAGCTTCAACAACTGCTTCTATATGAGATCTAAATCATCTACATACTCGAATCAAGTGGTCCTGATTCATTTTGGGCATTACTCTAACTATGGCAACTTTCAAAGAATCTTTGGTGTTATGGGCATGTTCATTGACCTCTCTTTCAACTACACTCCACATGTAGTAGTCCAATGGATTGAGATCTGGGGAATTAGGAGGCCAAATGTTAGGGGTTATGTGATTATGAAAATTTTCAGCCACCCATTCCTGTGTTACTACAGCCATGTTTGATCGTGCAGAGTCTTACTGAAACACATATGGCCATCTACTGCATACATTGTCTATCCAGGGCTTAACAATTATCTCCAGGACCTCACTGTAGGCAGCAGAGTTAACTCTAAGGCCTTCTGAAAAGAAGTAAGGACGCATCACATGTCCTTCATTGCTGACAACCCCTAAAACCATGACAATTGCAGGAAATTTTGTATGCATAACACTTGGAACTTCAGAAGGGTCTGCACATAAACATCTGTCATTTCTTCTGTTAATTTATTTGATCTTAGTCGAAGTTGTTCTCGTTTGAGAAAAATCAAATCAAATCTTCTTCTACTGGATTTTTCAGTTTGTTTAAGAGCCTTTTAGATCTGACATAGTGATTTTCTTTTGCTGACAAATTGACCTTTCCTCATCATATAAGACTTATATCTGATGTCTTCGTGGACAACATTTGTGATTGTTCCTTCTGACACATGGAGATCTTTTGCAATTGACCTCATGCACATTCTGGGAATGTAATCAATGGCTTGTTGAACTTGCTGGATAAACTCAGGTGTTCTGATGATTTCAGAGCGTTTAGAATGCTTTTTATGCTTTGATACTGGTGATACGTTTCCATCTTCAGTCCCTAGCTCCTTACAAACTTTATAAACTAAAGATCTGGCAACTTCCCAGAATCGAGGTATTTCTAAATCGCTATGCTCAGCCCTTATGACCACAATAACAGCATGCCTCTTCATTTTTTGAGTAAGCTGAGGGTCTGCCATTATTATTTTCTGAAACAAAGATTATACAGAGTTAGCAAAAAATGCAGCAATGACCCAAAAAAAGGTATGTCTCAAATACCTTACTCACCCTGTATAAAATAAGTTATTTTTCATCTAAAGGATACAGCATAAGATTGAGGGTTACTTATTTGTTCTCCTATACAATGTATTTTAGTCATCATACCTCATCACTGCCATTATTTAATGTCTACTTTTCCATGCTAACATAAGACTGACGTAATTTATTGGGATAGATTTCTTCTGGGCAGGTGCTCCTCCTGATACTAAGCCTCACCTGTTTCTAAGCAACGTAATATTTCTGTGGCCTAATGTTTTTCACAAGACTGGAAACAACATCACTTTATGACAGTGATGCTTGTTTACAACATCAAGTTATGCCAAGAGAACGGTGCACGCAAACATACACACATGTCAGTTTAAGGGGATCCAGTAAATTGTGATGAAAAGCTTGTAAGCATCTAGCATATATAAGGCCTGTACAGAAAACTCAAAGGAAAACATAATCCATTCATCTTCTCAGCCCACTGTTCATGGGAGGGTTGTGTCCTCAGGTACATCATCCATAGGGTCCTATCAGAAGCAACCGTCATTACAGTTTCTAATAGGATTCCCAAATGTGACTAACACAGACCATGGATATAATCCAAGCAGCTCGTTCTTGATCCACCTCTAGGTTTCCTGCTGGTTAGCTCAGCTTGAAGAATCTGTCAGGCAATTCTTACTTCTGACATTCTGATCATGTCGGTAGTACTGGAGCTATGACCTCTCAAATGCAGAGAAGTAGTAGCTCAACCTGGAGAAACTTCCTGATCTCCAAGCTATACACCCTATCAAGTAATGTTACTCCAGAGATCATTGAGCAGAACCTATTTCAATCACTTGTATTCAGAACTGTATTCTTTCAGAGATGACCCAACATTCATAATGATAAGTTAGGATAGGCATGAAAACTAAATTGAAGGGAATTAGTTAATTTCTTTTGCCAACCTTTCCTCTTCTGAGGATCAAATGCTGGAACTGGTGCATTACTGTACTAGCACCTGCAATTCTAGCATCCAATTCAGCCTCCTGCCTTCTGTCATTCAGGAATATGGTCCCAAGATATTTAAAATTCTCCTCAACAGTTGTTCCCTCTGAACTTGTATCAGGGTCCTTTGTATCCCATCCCATACCTTCAAGAAGTTGCAAGCTTACTGCTAGTTGTACCAGTATTTGGTGGAGACTGCAATATATTTATTGAATAGCCCACCCCTCTACTTAAGATTTGAATATGTCTGTCTCTTGTTAACTTGTGTGACGACAATGTGGTATGGTTGTTCTTTTGAACCACTTCCAATAATTCCTCCAAAAACGACAATATAAAAGGGTTTCAAACATATTTATAACAACAAATAACTTACAAACTCCAGTTATTGCAACATTATCATCACTAACAACTTACCAACATAGCAGTATCCAATTTGTGTGTAAGCTGTGTTATAGTATGTAAGGCTTGCTCATAATCTTCTCGCTGCTGCCTTAAGATAGGGGCTTTTTCTTCAATTTCTTGCATAATCTGATCCAAGTAACTCTTCAACCTTTTGTTTTCTTCCTTCTCTAGCTGTAATTCTTCAATGGCTTGAACATATTCATTGTAGATCTAACAATGGAATGCAAAAGAAAATATAGTGAAAACCGGTCACAACAATCAATTGTCTAAAACAAAATAGGTACACACAACCTTAAGGGGAAGGGCGTGTGTGTGTGCATGCAAGTGTTTGAGTCTATGTTTGTATTGCAATGGTATCAAACTTGGAACTATGTGGTCATAGAGAAAACTTCTTCACCACACATCCATGAGTATGTTCCAGATTTTAAAATATTTAAAAAAGAAAAAGATCATGAAAATAATTAAATTTGTTCAAAACTTATTGGTGCAGTATTGAGAAACTCATTTTTCAATTTTGGATGACTTCTCATGCTATAAGGCGTAAAAGATTTTTTTTTCTTTTTGGTAAACATTGTAAATGTTGTTGCTATTCCTATTTTTATTTTCATTTGTCTTTTGGGAAAGTGAAAATGTTTGCACACAAATTATATTAAAATATTTCTTGAACCATGTTAATAATGATAACCACCACTTATTAGTATTCTTCACTATTCCCTTCATAATCATCATTATCACTGCTGTTATAATCCACTCAAGTTAAACCTGGCATTAACAAAAACAAAATTTTAAAAAACGGCAGAAAGAAAAGAGATGGAAGTTACCTGTGTCAGTGTCATACCAGACTTGAGTAGTTTACTCGTTGCTGCAGCTGTAGGCGAAACTGATGCTATACTTTCAGCAGACATTTCTGTACCACACACTAGAGATAAATAAACAACAGCAATAAAAATAATGATTTCCCCTGTCTGCCACCAGAGTGACAGGTAAAGGAGACAATACAAAGGCAGACATAGGAATGATACGAAGAAAAAATTAAAATAGAACTGTACATGGTATACAATATCAACAATAGAAAAGAAGTATATTTAATGCACATTAGTAAAAAAAGAAAAAGAAAAATGACAATGATGCAATCTTTTTGACACAGGAGAGAGCCTCTATCACCAATCAAAGAAACCCTCATCCAAGATCTTGAACAAAAAGGAGGAGTGTTCTCTCTAATATTGTTCTCTGACTCATAAGTCTACACTTATAATGGTGCCATCCACTCTTACCACTTTCATCTACATACACAAACATATAAATATAGTCCACAGATGAGATCCAAATATACTCCATATAGAAGACAGCAGTACTCAAAGATTCAAACTAAGACTCCAATGTCTTTACAGGGCATCATATGTATGAGGTCTGCTCAATTACTATCCGGACTGTTGCCATAGTTACAAAGCTGAAGCACACAGAGTGAATCTGCTTGGCACAGATTGACCTTGAATTCATCTGTGCATGTGCACTAAGTTCAAAGATTCTAGCTCACTTCCGCTGTTTACAGCAGTGCTTCGAAGGAAGGTATGTAGCATGTGATCATTGCATTGACCATAACAGAGAAAGTTGTCATGGTGATACCTGCTCAGAGGCCTAGGCAAAGTAGCAGAAAGTGTATGGAGAGGAGTGTACGATCTGCACACAAGTGTACAAATGGTTCAAACATTTCCAAGATGATCGAAAAATTGTCAATATTGACGAACATTCTGCAACCAGCAGAACCAAGTAAAATATTACAGATGTGCATGCAACTGTGAGAGAAAATTGTCAAATCACTGTTCATTAGTTATCAGATGATGTGCAGACTAGTTATGGTTCAGTTCAGTCCATTATCACTGAAGATTTGTGTATGAGATGCGTGTCTGCCAAAACTGCTTTCAGCTGACCAAAAAGACACCTAGCTTTCAGTTGCACAAGATCTCATAGTGTTGGGAACAATGGAAACTTTTTGAAAACTTTGCATAGGTGTAATAACTTGGCCTGTACTTTTCCAGGTTTATAACCTTAAGAATATTACTTTTCATGCTCGCATTTTTCCATGTAATCCATGATTTTTCCAGACATTACTGTTATAATCAATAATGTGTCAATTAATAATTTAGGATTTTACCTTATAAACTACTGAGTAGGGGGATACATTGGCTGCTATTTTTAGCGTGTTGAGTGACCAGGTAGAGGCTCTTTCACTGGTTTAACTGTGTGATGAGATGTTTTTCACATATATGTATAATATGCATATATATCATCAGCAGAAGTTAGAGTAAGTCAAAAGCTGAGAGTATTGGCATTTATCAAACACGAATTTGTCCATTGTCACTCTGTAACTTCTAAAATACAAAATTTTGTCGAAAACGTTAAGAGTAAACCCTGTTGTATGCGACACATTCTACCAGTATCAGAAGTTTCAAAGTATTTAGTTAAAAAGAATTAAATAAATAATCTGTATGTCAAATTGAATAAATCCAAAACGGATAAAAAGCAAAGTTGACCTCAGCGGAATTTGAACTCAAAATGTAAACACAGGCAAAATACTGCTAAGCAGTTCACCCAAAACGCTAATGTTTCTGCCAACTCAGCGCCATAGGACATAAACACTCATCTTAGCAATATATTCTTTATTCTTATAGCTGAAGCGTTACTTCCTTACTCTCTTACTTACTGACACAAAATCTCATGACATTTCACCCCAGAACTTTTCTTTCACTAACTTTTGTTCAATGCGACTAGCAACTCTAAATTCCTCATACATTTTTCTATCATTTAAGCCTAAGAAAAGTATACTTTTATTTTAAAATTAAAAAGTTTATGTTAATTGAAGGTGTATAAGTGCCTTACTGCCCCGCTTAAGGTCGCAGACGTTTTGATGTAACTTTTTTTCTACTGAACCAAATCTCAAACTATTTATGCCAGAGAGTAGCTGAGGAGGTGTCCTCTTAAAAACTGCGTTGGGAACAATGGAAACTTTTTGAAAACTTTGCATAGGTATAACAACTTGGCCTGTACTTTTCCAGGTTTATAACCTTAAGAATATTACTTTTCATGCTCGCATTTTTCCATGTAATCCATGATTTTTCCAGGCATTACTGTTATAATTAATAATGTATCAACCACTACCGTAGTTGAATCAGGTGCGTGGGTATACTTCTTGAGGAAAAATGGGTGGATAAGGTAATAGAGGTAGTCAGAGTATGCGATAGAATACTTAAGATTAGATTAGTCCTTCACCATGAGTTAGCAACCATTATCTCGGCCTATGCCCCTCAGCCGGGGCTACCCGATGGACAGAAAGACTGATTTTATGACACCCTCTTGCAGACTACTTTGCTGACGAATGACAGGGACCTTCTCTTTGTGGCTGGTGACTTCAATAGACATGTTGGACAACATTCAGGGGGCTTCCATGGAGGCTATGGTTTTCATTCCCGCAATGAAGAGGGAGCCAGGCTGCTGGAGTTCTGTGATGCAAATGATCTTATGGTTTGCAATACTAACTTCAGGAAACCTGCCAGTCACCTACCGTTCTGGCAGACACACTAGCCAAATTGACTACATCCTCGCCAGGAAGCAGGAAAGATGGCTGCTTATAAATGCCAAAACCTTCCCAGGTGAAGAATGTACCCCACAACATAGATTAGTAGTTAGTGACTTCAGGATCAGGGCTAAATGGTTGCCCAGAAGATGACCAGCATGGAGGAGAAGGGTCTGGAAGCTTAAAGATCCTGCGAATGGACAGAAATTTAGACATATTCCTCTAAGCCTCTGACGAAATAGAGGGGGATATAGCTTCATACGATGTAGAAGACAACTGGAGGTTTCTGCAGGACAACCATCTGAGGGCCACTGACCAGATCTGTGGATGGTGCAAAGTCCCCTCCAGACCCAAAATAACGTGGTGCTGGAAAAATGTTGTTGACAGGGCTATTAAACAAAAGAAACAGGCTTGAAAAGACTGGAAGAATGGAGGTAACAGGCAATTGTATAAGATTGCCAGAAAGGAAGCTAGGCGACAGGTTTATCTAGCCAGAGGGGAAGCAAATAGGAAAAAATTTGCCAATGTTCTGCGCCATGAGGAACCAAAAATTTGAGGTATTTCGTGTTGCAAGACAGTGTGTGAGAGAGAATCGTGATGTCGTAGGAGAGAAATGTGTTCGCATGGATGAGAGTACACTTGCACTAAATGAGGCCGCAAAGAAAGAGGTTTGGAGACGCCACTATGAAAGGTTGCACAATAAAGAGAACGTATGGGAGAAAGAGAGTCTGCCGAATGTCGACCCAACAGAGGTACCAGCTATCCAAGTTGACAAACCATGGTAGATAAAGCAATTAAGAGTATGAAGATAGAGAAACCCCCAGCCCATCAGGAATCCCAGCAGAGATGCTCAAAATATCTAGCAGTGTCGGCTATAGCCTAGTCACCCGTATTGTTAACCAGGTGATACATGAAGGAGTCATACCCAATGACTGGTATAGCAGCACCATAGTCAACTGCTGCAAAGGTAATGGTAACACTTTAAATACAAATAATTACAGAGGTATCAAGTTGCTGGATCAGGTAATGAAAGTCATGGAGAGGGTCATAGCCAAACTAATTAGGGAGAGAGTCAGTTTAGATGAGATGCAGTTTTGGTTCATTCCAGGGAAAAGCACCACTGATGCTATATTTCTGGTAAGACAGCAGCAGGAGAAATACCTAGCCAAAGATAAACCTCTGTACCTGATTTTCGTCAACATGGAGAAAGCCTCTGACAGGGTCCCCCGAACCCTTATCTGGTGGTCAATGAGGAAACTAGGGATACAAGAATGGTTAGAGAGATGCTGTCAGTAAGGTGAGGGTTGGCAACGAGTACAGTGAAGAATTCCAGGTAGAGGTAAAGGTCCCCCAAGGTTCAGTCCTCAGCTCCCTCCTATTTATCATAGTACTCCAGGCAATAACACAGGAATTCAAGACAAGATGCCCCTGGGAGCTCCTCTATGCTGATGACGTTGCACTAATTGCTGAGTCACTATCAGAACTAGAGGAGAAGTTTTAGGTGTGGAAGCAAGGACTAGAATCAAAGGGCCTTAGAGTCAACCTAGCTAAAACCA
>NC_068987.1:42114805-42115432 GCF_001194135.2 Octopus bimaculoides
TGTGGAAGCAAGGACTAGAATCAAAGGGCCTTAGAGTCAACCTAGCTAAAACCAAAGTCCTAATAAGTAGGAAAGTAGACAAAACACAAACCCATTCAGGTAGATGGCCCTGCTTGATCTGTAGAAAAGGCATAGGTAGAAACTCTATAAGATGTACTCCAGGTCTTACTCAAATTTGGTATGTGTCACCCTAATTGTATACATAAGACAACATAATATAGTCATATGCAATATATATTGCCCACCGGATGCTCCAAACCACATAGGCAAATTTGAAGATTGCCTCACTAGAATTAAAGAAATCCTCATGAAACTGGAACACCATGTGACCATATTTCTTATGGGTGATTTCAACTTCCCCAACGTCAAATGGCTCGAAGGTCTCATACTCTCAGGAATGACTTATCGCAAGCAAGCACAGGTGGAATGCCTGCCCAACCTCACCAATGCCCTATTCATGGAGCAAGCTGTTCTCAGATCAACTAGAGCGAATAACATTCTAGATCTCTGCTTCATGAACAATATGGACATCATTCATGATGTGAAAGTGACGCCGACATTAGTCTCGGATCACAACATAATAGAGCTGTCTATGTTTGGGCCGAAAGAAACCAGAAACATACAGTC
>NC_068987.1:42115798-42128163 GCF_001194135.2 Octopus bimaculoides
TCCCGCCTAAAAACGACACTGATGGAGATAGAAAAAAGGCTGCAACAATCCTATGTGAGGGAGAGAGCAGACAAAGAAGCCTGGGTTATAAAAAACATTAAGTCAAATCCAAAGGCCTTCTTTCATTACGCGAAAGAAACAGCCTCAGTACGCTGCAAGATCGGACCCCTCTTCGAAAAGGATGGCTCCCTCACAGACAGTCCAACTAACATCAGTGAGGTACTGAATGAGCAATTCAAAAGTGTCTTCACCACTCCGTTGGAGCACAGACAAGTGAACGAACCAGTGGATTTCTTTGCTACCTCCCCTATAACCAGAGAGACAGTTACGATGGAATACATCAACACAAACTCAACTGCTGGTCCTGATGGTTTCCCAGCAACCCTCCTTAAATCGTGTAAGCATGCCCTGGCAAAACCCCTCCAGATCCTCTTCCAGAGCTTTCTCGCAAACGGCAGACTGCCAAGCAAGCTGAAGGAGGGAATAATATGCCCAATCCATAAAGGGGGAAGCAGAGCAGATGCCAAAAACTATAGGCCTACCTTTCTGACTTCACACATCAGCAAAGTCATGGAAAGGATAGTCAGAGGAAAGCTAATCGCATTCCTTGAAGAAAATCCTCAGTTTTGCTAAGTGATACCCAACATGGCTTTTGACCTAGGTAGGAGCTGCCTGACCCAGCTCTTAAAACAATATGACTGGGTGTTGAGGCAGTTACTCAACAACTCAAATGTGGACATAATATACTTTGATTTTGCAAAAGCTTTTGACAAAGTGGATCATGGTGTGATATGTCACAAACTGAGTGATCTTGGCATAGCTGGAAAACTTGAAGAGTGGTTACATGACTTTCTGAAAGATAGAAGTCAGGCAGTAGTGGCTAATGGAGCCACCTCTATGAAAACACAAATAATGAGCGGTGTTCAACAGGGGTCTGATCTTGCAGCGTACTGAGGCTGTTTCTTTCACGTAATGAAAGAAGGCCTTTGGGTTTGACTTAATGTTTTTTATAACCCAGGCTTCTTTGTCTGCTCTCTCCCTCACATAGGATTGCTGCAGCCTTTTTTCTATCTCCATCAGTGTCATTTTTAGGCGGGACCTTTCGCTACTTTTGGGGTGCTGGTTCAGTCAATTTGCAACTTTCGTCTGTTGTCTCATGAGGATCTTCCTCTCCTTTGCAATCTTGTTCCTATTTGTTTTGGCCTTGTGCTCTGGGACATATTTCTGGCATATGGCTTGCACAGTAACATCTCATGGACGATGTTACTGCTCAAGAGGATGTTTTTCTTGTTGCAGTCATTGATCCACAATTCCATGGCAGATTCCATCCTGACGACGTGCTTATTTCTCACTTTGTTATCTTTTTGGCACTTTCACAGAAACTTACTGCTACCGTATTCTGATCGCCACCTTATTTTTTATGTAGTGCATGATGCTTTCTTTGACAACATAATAGCAACCTACTGCAACATAACTTTTACCTTCCTGGAACATATCCTAGAGTTGTGCCTTCACATGGAGCGTCATAACCTTTTTCTGGCACTTAGGTTCACTGCCAGAAGCCTTAGAAGGTGCAGGGCATTTGGGCAGCATCTTAGGGCTTTAATAACAGACTATGACAAACACAGCACTCAACAAAATACTGGAGACAGCTACTTAACACAATTTTTCCAAAAAAAGCTCAAAAAAAAAATCATTGTATTTAATACCACGAATGGGAGATTGTGCAGAGATTAAAAATAATCGTGGTTTTGAAAAATTTAGTTTGTATTACCACTAGATACAGTCATCTATACTATAATAAGAGAGAGAGAGGGGGGGACCAGCAAGTAACCTAATTTGAATGAGGCTATACTGGCTCATGACCTTAAAAATTATGTTGTTGAAATAAACATTGTGCATGATCAAATGTAGTGACAATTTTAAAAAAGGGCTAGTAGTCGCTATACAAATCAGCAAGCTTTGAATGAAAGCAGGAATAAGAGAAATAAGATACAGTGTAGTTGTGTCTAAAAAAATCAAGCGACGTAATGCGTAGTTTTTCTAATCAGAGAGACCTTCAGCTGCAATGGGGCAGCCAGTAAACTGGCAAATACAGTATATTGTTATTTATAATTTAACCATCATAAGTGTGCAAAAGTATATATTGCCATAAAAAATCGTGGACAATATTTATGTTTACGCAAATATGTGGTGCTTTTCGTGAGTAATTATTAGTTCCATGAATAACCAGGACTACGATTGCCAAACCGTGAATAAGCAGGAGTATATTGTATATATATGCGTGTGTTATATACATCTGATGCCTCTTATGCCGAACTTTTCTCTTAAGACACTTACACTGTCATACATGCACACTCAGTGAAGTATACTAGCTTCATTTCTTTCAAGCCCATGCATGTCCTTGGCAGTCATAGCCCATGTTTTCACAGCAGAGTAGCTTGGCTGTTCTCACACAGGTATCATACAATGTGCCTTTCACTCTGAAGGAGAGGCCCTTTGTTTCCAACAGAGGCAGAAGCTCTCTTAACTTTGCCCAGCCTCTTATTCTAGCAGCTACACTCTCAGAGTATCCCCCTCTACTACTGACTTGCTCACCTAGATAACAGAAGCTATCAACTACTTCCAGCTTTCCTCCCTGGCATTTGATGGATTTCATTTTCTGTATGTTTTTAGTGTTAATTGTACCTGTGCACTTTTCACACACAAAAAAAATAGTTTCCCTGTTAACCTTCCTGATATTGTTGCACCACTTACGTGTCATTAGCTTACACCGGGTACAGCTTATGGAGCTTCAACCTATGCCTTTCTGCAGATCAAGCAGGGTCATCCACCTGAAGCTATTTGTGATTTGTCACCTTTCCTACTTACTAATACTTTGGTTTTTGTTAAATTAACTCTGATTCTAGACCTTGCTTCCACATCCAAAATTTTCTCTCTAGTTTCAGTAGTGATTCAGCTATAGGAACAAGGTCATCAGTATAGAGGGGTTCCCAGGTGCAGCACATCTTAAATTCCTCTGTTACTGCCTGGTGAACAAAAGGGGGCTGAGGACTGAGCCTCAGTGGACACCTACTTGTACCCTGAATTCATCGTCATATTCATTGCTAATCTTCACCTGACACACACACACACACACACACACATATAAATATATACATATACATATTCTTTTATGTTTCAGTCCGAAGGTTGTGGCCATGCAAGAGCACTGCCAATGTAAATCACCTTTTCAATAGCCTAACTTACGCGATTGGCTTTTGCAGGGAGTTTGACATAGCTGCTCTCTTTTGAGTTTCTTGCTGTGATATAGGGTCATCTGGGACCTTGAACAACAGGCGATCCAAGTTGTTTCTTGAAAATATCTACCACTACTCCATGAAAAGCCATCAGATGTTTTAATAAGGCATAAAATAGCTGTGGGCCCTTGAATCCTCAGCTACAGCAGTATATGGTCCCCACTATAGACTTGATAGCTGAGACCTTTGGAACAGTGCAGTGACATCATGTTTGGGATTAGATTAGCTCTTGGTACCAAAGTTTGGTGCGAACTCATCCAGGATCATCCATGTGTATATCACTGCACACCTCTCCCATCTTCACTCCAAGGAGTAGAGTCATAGCCCTTTCAGTGACTCCCAGTAGCTCAGTTGTTCCATCGATGCAATCTTCCTGGTATAGCACTGCTAAATTGCCTCAACTTCCACTATTTATTTGACACTGGTGAGTGACCACTGTTGAAAGCAGTAGTCCAGACGGCTGAGGACAAATGTCCTTCATAAAACCAGCCTAGTTTCCTGGCCCCTTGTTTTGAAGGTTCTCAGAATCCAGCCAGCCATTTGCTTGTACATTGCCACCATTTTAGTGATATGAATGTGAAACAAGGCATCATTGTTCATATCACTGTATGTGATTCTGGGACTGCCAGTCCTTTTGGTCCACAGTATCATTGTTGTGGCTTCTGAGCATCAATTAGCTGGTAGTGGAAGGCTTAGAATTTACCTGCATTAAATTGCATACTGTTTTCCTCATCCTACTTATATATGGCATCTAGGTCTTTCTGTAGAAAATTAGCAGTAGAAGGCTCCTTGACTGCTTGTGCTACTTTTGTGTTGTCAGCATAGCTAGTAAATGTGGCTGTCTGTGTAATTGATGGCATGTCTGAAAGAGCCACCATAAACAGCGGTGTTCCTAAGACAGTTCCCTGAGGCACTCCACTCTCCATTACTGTCTCCATTGGCTACCACTGCCTGGCTTGTTTTTTAAGAAGTCATGTAACCACTCTCCCAGTTTTCCAACTATGCTGAATCAACCTAATCAAAGGACTTTGCAAAATCAAGATATATCACATCTACGTTTGAGCAATTCATTGGTTGCTTCAACACCTAGTCATAATGCTGCATTTATATATTGGGTTGTCCAGAAAGTTTATACCTATTTTTAGTTGTTCATGTTCCAACACATTAGAAAACATCAAATTTATTGACACATAATATGCCTACATTTCCACTTAGCACACACTTCAAACTATCTCGAGAAAGAAAGTTTAAAATTACTTACTTTGTGTCAATTTTGCATCCCTATGTATGGAAGTGGCTCGCTAAATTTACAGTTAGTGATTGTAGCCTTATTGATGAAGAACACTCAGGCAGACCCCACCACCACTTCAAAAGACGAACAGATCAAGACACTGATTGAGAATAACCCACACTACACAACATGGGAATTGGCAGAAACACTAAATTTATCTAAATCACCATCCTTGGACACTTAGTGAAGCTTGAGTACACATAATTTGAGTGAAAAGAATCTTTTGGATTGCATTTCTAGCTGTGATTTGCTGTATAAACACAAAGAAAATGCACCCTTTTTGAAGCAAATTGTGATGAGTGTTGAGAAATGGATGGTTTACAACAATGTTCAGCGAAAAAGATCCTGGGGTAAGCGACATGAACCACCTTTAGCCACCTCAAAAGCAGGTCTTCGTCCTAAGAAAGTCATGCTCTGCATCTGGTGGGATTGGAAAGAAATCCTGTACTATGAACTTCTGCCAAGTAACCAGTCAATTAATTCTTAGATGTACTGCTTGCAACTGAACAATCTAAAGGCAGCAATTCAAGAAAAACGCCCAGAATTGGTGAACAGGAAAGGTGTTGTTTTCCATCAGGATAATGCCAGTCCTCAGGTTTCTTTGGCAACCTGTCAAAAACTGTTGCAGCTTGGCTGGGATGTGTTACTCCACCCACCATATTCACCAGATATTGCTCCTTCAGATTTTCATTTATTCAGGTCCTTGCAAAATAATCTCAATAGTAAAAATTTTAATTCTTTGGAGGACATAAAAACCACCTAAATGAGTTCTTTGCCAAGAAATCACTGAAATTCTTGGAGGATGGAATCTTTAAGTTGAGGAAACATAGAGAAAGGTTGTGCAACAAAATGGTTCATATTTAGTGGAATAAATATTTAATGGCATAATTTTGTTTTATCTTTTAATTCCCCTTAAAAATCAACATAAACTTTCAGGACAACCCAGTATATTCTATCTCTACATTATATTGATCTCTATATATATATATTTTCTAGATCTACTTGATATTGATTTATCTCTCTAGCCTCTTAACATCCATCAATCTTTCTGCCTATTTTCTTGCCTTACCCTCATTTTTACACTTCTTCATTTATATACTTACGAACATATATATTTTTGTGGCAAATAGACAAAGACTTAGAGAAGTAAGATTATAACACTTATTCAACAACACAATCCAACAATCTGTTGGTTAAATAAATTATTTTATGTACACTAATACTGTGCGCTTTATGATTAGAGGATGCTATGCTTAGCCCTTTTGATAGCATCCCTAGTTCTATGAGATAAACTTTTTGTTTTAAAGTAATCTACCTTTTACTAAAATTTCATGTTTATTTATGTTCCAAACACCAGATTGATAATGATAATTATTTTACGAATTCCTTTATTATTTTAAAAATTAATTGAAACAAAGGTAGTTTAATTCAACAAAAATATAGAAATGAGAGATTCTAAAAATTTGGTAAAGTTTTAGAAAATGGTATTTTGACAACTTACGTTTTGATTTTGAGAGAAGATCATTGGCATTACGAAGTTCATTTTCAAGATTTTTGGTCTTTTTATCTGCAAAACAACAGATTAAAGGATACTGAAGTTAAAATGAGAAAAAATAATTAGTCATAAGGTACAAAGAAATAATTTAAAATTCAAAATACGGCAGTTAATTTTGTTAGTTCAACATCTTTAGTAATATTTCTGGACTACTGACGACAACTAGGGCAGGTCACAGGTAAATACATGTAAAAGGAAATAAAAGGAAAATGGAAGCTGATCAGAACTTTACCTTTTTCTTCCAGTTGCTGTAAAAACTTGCTTTTTTCCATATCCTTCATTGCTTCTAGTTTGCTTCGGCCTAAAGAAAAAAATATTTTGTTTTATTTGCAATAAAATATTCCACAAAACTTTAAGTCAAATAATTATCTACCAAAATAAAACCGAAAATAAATTTTGAAACTACAATTACTTTAATATAAGGGCACAACATGAAGTATCAATTATGCTTATATGATAGTAATTTACATACCATTGTGAAGCTCATCCACCCTAGCCTAACAATTACAAAACTGTTTAAGCATACACACAAACACAGAATGTAAGTTATTTTAAAACCATTTTTGATACGTAGAGTAATATTAAAGTTCTCTTTACCTTCTGATGCTTCTCTTAAAAGATTCTGCAATTCAGATACAGCACGCGACAGTTCCTTAATCTTATTCTCAGAGTCTTCAGATAAACCCTATTTAAATAATAAAGAAAAAGAAAACAAATGGAAATGGAAATTACCACATGACACATCAATTCCCTAACATCTCATTCAGGAAATTCTGATCAGCCTACTTAGAGGCATTAAGTATGGAAATTAACCAATGAAATCATTGGATTAACTTTCAGAATAGTGATCCAGTATTTTACATGTTACATTTTCACATGGCGTTGTTCAGCATTAGGTCAATTTTTAGCAGGTCATGGAACCCTGTACAGCTGCCATTCCAGGCTGCTGATGGCATGGTTGTTTAGACACTTGTCAGATTTGTCAAAGACACTCTAGCTGTGACTATTCTATTTAGGAATACATTATTCAATGTATCCATCTGTTTACTTTAAGTTAGGAGCAGGTTAGAACTGAGGGAGATTTGGTTGCTATTTCTATGAAGTTGTACAACTCTAAATAATCTCCCTTATTGACTTGGTCTTTATTTGGAAGTTGCAGATGATATAACAGAAATATCATGGGTAAACATTGCCTCTGTAAATGATCATAACTTTCTAGTATTTATATCATCAATCATGAGGATACAGGTATTAGGTCTAAGGCTCAAACCCCACTACTACACAGTACTGTGGGCAAACACTTTCACCACAGCCTCAGATTGACCCAAGTCTTGCAAGTAAATAGGGATAGATGAAAACTATGTAGAAGCCTGTCAGATGGATTGTACCTGTAATTCAAAAGTCCAGCCTTATCATACATATCCTACCCAAGAATTATGTTGAGTACATGAAATACTCAACCCGCCAGTTCTGCAGACAGATTGTCTAGCCAATTAACAACTGGACACATTCCTATACTGAATTCAGTATAAGAGTCCACTATCATCATCATCTCATCAATCCCAGTAAAATGAAAAGTAAAGCCAATTCATCATCATCATTTAATGTCCATCTTCCATGCTGGCATGGGTGGGACGGTTTGACAGGAGCCAGTCAGGCAGAAGCCTGCACCAGACTTCTGTGTCTGTTTTGGCCGGGTTTTTACAACTAGATGCCCTTCCGTGGAACAAGCACAGGTGAGGTTAGTTTTGGCAAGGTTTTTACAGCTGGATGCCCTTCCAAATGCCAATCACTTTACAGTGTGGACTGGATGCTTTTTTTTTTTTTTTTTTTTTTTTTTTTTTTTTTTTTTTTTTTTGTAGTTGGGTTTGACATGCAAACCCATGAACTGAATCAGATGTCAAAGCAATAATGAGGGTGACTGTCATGTTCTCTCTGAATACCATGAGTGAGAGTGCGTGTGCGCGCACACATACACAGTACTGACTCAACCCATTGGTTTCAACGATAAGTATTCAAATTGTTTGATCAACTGAACCACCTAGTCATTGATTTATAGTGTAAATGGCTAAGTATTCCATAGACTTATATAGCCTTAATAGTAAAATTAATGGGACAGGGTACAGTTCATCCAATGGGCATCCAAAGTAAGAGTTAATACAAGGCCCATGATGCCATAATGTGGAACTGAAGTCAGGGCTTCATGATTGCAAAGAAAAATTCTGAACCACTGAGTCATGTCTGTGCATATATTGTAAAGAGGAAAATATAAAATTTTGGAGAAATAAACAAGATAAAAAAGAAACCTGAGCATCTAATACAAAGATTTATGAAGTGCTTAGTCAGCATGGCGCAAGAAGTAGATAAATTCTGCCACTTGGGTAACATGATTTGTGTTGAGGTAGAGTTAATAACTCTGTTGGTTTGGATTCAACATGTTTTGATGAAGTTCAGAGATTGATAACATTGAAAAGAAGATTGTATAAGAAGTGCAATAATATACACAGTGAAATACAGAGGTATACTGAGTGCAGAGAAATGAGTACAATGAGTACAAGAATATGATTAAGATGGAGACATTCATGAGAAATTGCTGTATTGGTATAGACTCATAATCCAAATGCACAAGCAAAATTCAGGATTTGATAGGGATAAGATGTTTATGTTCAAGTAGGCCTAGAAAGAAGTCATCATATGAAATTTGGGAATGTCAGCTCTCATGTATGATTCAAACAGAGACATGCCACATTCTCTCTCTTTTTTGTATGCAAGTCATGATAGAATAATACATGCACTGATGTGCATATGCAACATAAAGAATGTTGAAAATTCATCTAGTTTATACTTGTACACAAATGGTATCAAAATACTATTTCTGGAAAAAATAAAACAAAGGAAAATGTAAAATTTCTCACCTTGTACAGATTTACTAACTTTGTTTGTGATTGTAATTCTTGCTGAAACTGGAATTCTGCTTTGATTTGATCATCACGGGCCTTCAAACAGAAAACAACATTTAAACAAAAACAAAATAGTCTAAGCAAAACTAACTTAATACAAATTTTCTCACTAGTTTTTCAAACCTTCTACAGACCATATGTACCTTCGGCAGACACTCAAGTAACTGAGATATCTGCTTCAACCTCCCAAAGACAGACATATAATTGGCAAATGTAGTTCCTACCACATACAAATAACTAACATGTTACATGAGCAATAATTCCAAAATTAATAGTTTTCATGAGGAACACTGGAAAACTATTCAAACAATGGAGATATAACTATGAGAAGCTATTCAAATAAAATGCATAGAGATATTACCATGGGAAGCTTGATATTAATAAAATTGCTTTTTGAAGTTATCTGTTCAGATTTTGTATAGAAATTAGAGCCAGTTCTTAACATTACAATGCTTCTTGTAAGATGGAATTTTTGAGGCAGGCTTTTTATAGCTGCATACCCTTCTAGTTGCTAACCCTCATCTGTTAATATTTCCTCATAGCCAGAAATGTTCCCATGGAAGACAGGAAACTAAAAACTGTTTATATTATGGTGACATTTGCTTATAACTATCCAGTCATGTCAAGACAAGGCGATACAAACATGCATACATATATGACAGGCTTCTTTCAGTTTCTGTCAACCAAATCCATTCGCAAGGTTTTGTTTGGCCTAAGACTATAATAATATGCTTGTTGCAGGTGCCACACAGTGGGACCGAACTTACAATCACACAGCCAAACCTACACTTAATAAAGATATTTCTATTCATGCAATATAAAATAAACAATAGGAAGATATTCAAACATTATGGAATAAAACTTACATCTTTGAGTTTTTCATTAAACTCTTCAATCTTTTTTCTCTGTTCATTGTTTACACTCTTCAATGATTCAATATTTTCTTTCAATAACATTGCCTTTCACAAGAAATAAGAAAATAATTTTTTAGACACATATGTTTGCAACAGATAAATGCTTTCAACTATCAAATACATAAATATTTCCATTTTTGATTATAAATTATTAACAGAAATTAAGAAAGGATTTTATATGCACACATTCTGTATAGCTATCTCTATTCACACATATCTATCTACACACACGCACACGTGTGTGTGTGTGTGTACAGGTTTATATAATTTTCGCCTTTTGTCATCTCCTCTGTGGAGCTTAGCATCCTGAGGCCAGTCTTCACAAATCTCCCTTTGTCTCCCTCTTCTACAGGTTCCATCCACTTTGAAAACCCCAAATTTCTTTATTTGATTATCATTCTCCATACTCATCACATACCAATTCCATCTCTTTTCATCACTACATGTAAATTCTCTTCAACCCAGTTTTTTCTTTCATTTATACTCCATTATTCGTATATACTGACATTACACATCCAACAGAGCCTGCTCACTTTATTTTCTTTTACGGCCTTCACAAATCCTTGATATTCAAACCTTGCATCATACTACAGTTGGTACTGAAGAACTACACAATATGTCCTTTACTCTCACAAAAAAAAAACCTTTTATTAATTTCAATAATTCAAAAAACATATAGTGGCACTCAAATAGTAATATCTACCTCATCAGTTTTCATATCAAGCTCAGATTGAACTTTGAGCAACTGTGCAGTCTGCAAATAAAAAAAGAAAATCAAATACAGACATCATTAATATTATGCCAACTTGTTCTTTTTGTACGTACCTGTGGTGTGTGTCACTTACTTCAAAGGAAGAAGTGAGTGGCAAAGCAAGAGAGAGGAGGACAGAGGAAGTAAGAGAGAAAGCAAGAGTGAGGGAGATAGAGAGTGAGAGAAAGAGAGAGAGAGTGAGAGAAAGAGAGAGAGTGAGAGAGAAAGCGGGAGAGTGAAAGAGACAATGAGTGGTGACAGCATTCGTTTTGTGTTTTTAAATGTTTATCACATTGCAAGTAGTTACATAGATACTCATTAAATTAAAAGTGGGAGAGAGGAGGGACAGAGGAAGTGAGAGAGACAGTAGATATATAAATCGAAAGAGAAGTTGATACATAGCTAAAGAGACAGTAAATATTGGATGTCCCTTTCATTTTTCATTACCACACAAGGATAAAATTAACTTGCAAGTGGCTGAGTACTCCACAGACAAGCATATCATTAACGTAGTTCTCAGGGAGATTGAGCCTCACACAGAATATGGTAAGGCTGGCCCCTTTGAATTACAGCTACAACTCATTTTGGCCAGCTGAATGGACTGGAGCAAGATAAATCTTCAAGTGGTTAGAAGAAAACGAAAAAAAGATCCTATATAGGGGCAGGAAAATCTTTTTAGTCATTAGGGTCACTATGGGTGTTAATCTGGTCCTAACAGCAGCATTTATGGGTCTCAAAGATCTAGAGGCCAAGTCCCCAAATAAACACCCATGTGCAGGCTGTTGTTATCAAACTAAGCGGGAGTCGAGGACGAAGACACAATAGAATAGCAATTATTTTGTCTTAACTTTCATAGCCTATACTAAACACGAAACATTTTTGCCTGATGATATGGAACATTTCCTTTTTTTTTCACTCTTTTTTAAAAAATGACACTGTCAGTTATGACAAGGTTCCTGTTTATCTGATCAATGGAACAATCTGCTTGTGAAATTAATGCGCAAGTGGCTAAGTACTCCACACATGCATACCATAAGGTAGTTCTCGGGGAGATTCAGCCTCACACATGACTAAAAGAATAAAAGAATACTGGAAGAACATTCCATACCGTGAAACCAAGAAGGTTCTTTGAATATGTACAATGTATATTAAGGCTAAATAGTAATTGTTTACATTTGTGTAACTGATATTTTGGTTGGATTATACAGTTAACAGTTCAATACTTCTTTCTATATTCTGTAACTGTCACAATATAGAAACATTTCTCATGGCACCAGCACACAATTTACAGATGCTTACACTTTTTATTTCGTTTTTGGTTTTGGTTTGCAAGATTCTTTATGTGAGTTCATGTGTTGAAGCATATTCTGTTGTCTGGGGAAAGTCATTCTCTTTTAGTGCCTTATAATTTAACACACTCACTAGTAAAATTTCCACTTATTTTTTATTTTTCTAAAATTTTCGTAGTGAATTTTTCACAGGTCCAGCTAGTCATTATTATTATTCTTGTTGTCATCATTATTATTAAGGTGGCAAGTTGGCAGAAGTGTCAGCTCACCGGGCAAAATGGTTAGCAGCATTTCACCCGTCTTTAC
>NC_068987.1:42128615-42148524 GCF_001194135.2 Octopus bimaculoides
CAGTTGCTTAATCTCTTCAGAAAATCTTTCTTTTTGGTACTAAGAATATAAAGAAATTAATGCAAAAGAATAAATTAAAGTATAAAAAATAAACAAAACAAGAATGGTATTTTCAATGTATATTCATATATTTGTGAGTCTATGTGTATATATGAATTTTATATATATATAAATAATTCATATATACACATGTATATATATGTATGTATATATATATATATATACACATATATATATATATATACACACCAATGAAAAGACATGGAAAATTCTTTAACACATCTTTAATTATAAGTATACACACACACAGAGTCAGTTCTATTACACAATTCCAATTTTATTCAGCTTAAGCAGCATTACTACAAACCAGTATGTTGTTTACATGCTGCTTCTATATACTCCAGACTGGCTGATTTGGAAGGGACACAAACTCATGACATTGAAAAGCAGTGAAATGTGCATCTGTTGCTCTCATCAACACTTTCAGAGCAATTTCGTTTCACCAAGCATGGAAGTATATTGTGTTTCTTGACACAACTCATCATTTCTCGAGACAAAAGTTCCTGCCATATTGGCTTCCAGGAACTACTAAGTCATTTTCAGCTCGCAGATCCATATAAGATGAAACACCCAAACGCTCCATTGTGGACATGGTCAAGTGGCAATGGGTCTTCCAGGTCGTACATAGATAAGATTTTAATTAGGAAAGCAGATAAGAATATAGCTAAGTGTCCACAGTTTTATCCAGTCAGCTACAGTGATCATAAGACGGTCACTTGTGAGTTGAACCTAGATAAGGTATATAGTCAAGGATCTGGCTACTGGAAACTCCTTCTCGCGATTGAGGAGTACATAAAGTGGATTAAGTTGTTAATACAGAGGGCATTAACAGGAGCCATCATTAATAACAAATGGTGGTATGCCCTCAAATGAGCCGTTAAATTCAAGTCTATTCGATATAACATAAGTTTAGTGGCTAGTGAACGTAAGCAGGAACAGGGTTTAGTTAAGGCTTTAGAGGAAGCCATAAGGACTGGCAGTGCAACCCAGGTGAAGAAACTGAAACTAAACCAAGCACATGGAGTGCATTGTCAGGGCTAGACTACGTGCAGTGGGTTGCAAGGAAATCAAGGCCGCTGGATGGGCCCAAGTGGTGGAAACCCAACATGGAAATCATTCCACAGTTCGATCTTTGATAAACAAACCCGAGAAGATGTGTGAGGCCTTGCAGGAGCACTTCGTCCAGCTTCTTGGGGGAGAGTGATGGACCAGATAATAGGAGGGACCCAACGGAATTCTTCACTGGGTTGCTGTCCCTCTCGGGGCAGGATACAGTCTTCTGAAGGGCCGATCACACCTGAGGAGGTAACTGAGGCAGACTGTGGTGAAGGTAAATCACTGGGACTGGATGGTCTACCCTACGAGTTGTATAAGAGTATGCAGGACTGCTGGCCAGTGTGTACACGAACTGGCAACAGAATGGGTTAATTCCCAAATCTGTACGCCGGGGAGTGGTGACACTGATCAAAAGGACCCAGAGAAGTGGGATTGTATAAATAATTTCCAGCCCATCACTCTACTAAATATAGAGTTGAAGATTTTGGCCAAGGTGCTAGCAAAAAGGTTGGCACATGTTGCAGATGGTCTGATCAAGGAGGCACTGACATGTGCCATTCCCGGCAGAAGAATTCAGGACAATCTCCACCTTCTATGCTACACCTTAGAGGGGTTTGAGAGTAATTCCAGCAAGGGTGGGGCAGTGGTCCATCTAGACCAAGCTAAGGCTTTCGATAGGGTTGACCATCATTACCTGGTGTCTGTTCTTGCACAGTTTGGCCTAGGTCTTAACTCAATCGTTCGGGTGAACGGTTTTCTGTCAAAACCGTTCTGAATCAAACACTCGGTTCACCAAGTGTGTCCACTCTCACCACTTTTGTATGTGATGGCTCTTGAGCCGCTACTGCGAAAGTTGAGTGGCATCCCAAGAGGGCCAGGCAGTGGAGAGCTGGTTTCAGCTTATGCAGATAACATCACCATTGTCGTGACCAAAATGGTACACCTACAGAGGGTAGGAAAGGCCATTGAGGTTTACAAGACAGTGGCAGGTACAAAGACTAATCAGGATAAGTCAGTTGCCTTGCGACTCGGCACCTAAACGGGCAAGTCGTTGCCTCCAGACAGCGTCATGGGACGTTGGACATAGGGCCCGGTTAAGTTGCTAGGAGTCTGGTTTGGCCCAAATCTCCAGGTAGAAAAGAACTGGGCTGAGGTTTTGATTAGGGTGGACCACATAGCCAAGACCTGGTCTGGGTGGTGGCTATCCCTGAAAGGGAGGGCAGAGGTGACCAATGTGTTCATCGCATTGGTCATCACTTACCGCCTAACCGTCATTCCTTGCCCAGATTCGTGGTTGACCAAGTTGGAAAGACAGCTCTTTCGCTTTTTGTGGAAGGGCTCAAAACCACTTGTGAGGTGAAGTGGTTAAGAGCGCGGACTACTAACGCCAAGATTCCGAGTTCAATTCCAAGCAGTGACCTGAATGATAATAATAATAATAGTAATAATAACAATAACATCGAAAAATACCTAAGAAATGAGAACCCAGGTTCGAAATTTCCATAAGACGCCTGATGAAGGCTGGAAGGTATATCAGCTGAAACGTCATGTTAACAATGAACAAGATGAGGACAAATATCTGTCAAATGTAAATTATGTAAATAATGTTCTATCTGCTGTCAAAAACTGTAAAAGGGAGGACTAGGGATGCCTTGGATGTTGATGCGCAAACATGCACTGAGGTTGAGGCATCTTTGGCTCCTCCTGGATAGTGAATGGGTGTGGTCACCACTGGCGAAACGGATGTTTCCCACATTCACTAAGTTTCGGTGAACAGGAAGCCTGGTGCTATCAAAGATCTAAGTTGGGTACATAGTGTACGGAGTGTCGCAAGGCACTCCTGCTATTCCGTTCCTTGGGCAATGCCAGCAGTGGTAGTTCAACCGCATCTTTCTATAGTGGTTTGGTAGAGGATGGATGTAACAATACCCTGGGGGTGACCCTGGGTTTTGAGGATAATCAACTAGACAGTCTGTTCCAACATACATTTGGGCCGAAGACACTGGATCATTTCCAAAAGTCTTTGGCCTGACAATGCTACTGAGGAGACTTGCCTGTTTGGGATAAGATTGCAAGACACTATCAATGCGACACACCGATCTGTCCAAGATGCAGGCAGGAATGAGTAACTGTCCTGCATGCTATTGTTCAGTGCTCAGAGATGTTGGAAGTGTGGACTTATGCGGAACATATGTTGTCTGATACAGGAAGAGAACAGCTATCAACTGAGTCAATTTTAAAAATTCACCCACCGTATTTCCTGATGAAAGAAGGTAAGAAATGTTTCCTCATAGTAGTCGCAATCGCGAAAGAGGCACTATGGAAGATGAGAATGAAAGGAGTAATGACAGGCAGCTTCACCTCTGGCCTCAGTCTGCAAAGATATTTCACTTTTCATTTGAAAAGGAAAGTGAGGCCTGTCAGAGAAAATGTTTCATGATAGATGGAAGTATGTGGTATGAGTGTAACCATGTGAACATGACAAAGATCTATCACCGGTATCAGTGGTGGATTGGGGCTCGTGGGGTCAGGAGCTTTATTCAACCTTCACTCCACTTGATCTGTATATCATCCGTGTATATATTTTGTATTTAATTTTTAATCGCATCTTAATGTTATATCATATGTGTTCATCTGACCTCAAAATCAGATTGCGTTGTCCCCTAGTGGGCAATAAAAAAAATCAATGTATCAAGAATGTAATTTTATGAGGTTACCTTTCCTGATAAAGGGGACATTGTCCACAAGGTTTGTAAGATTTATTAATATTTCTACCAGGACATGAGCTCTAGAAACGGGCATTGAAAGTGAACCTCCTCGAACTGTATTATATACCTTATATACCATTTTATTTTTTTGAAATCACACCAAACTCTATGGATCTTTTAATTGAAACTCTTAACTGCTCTTAACTTCAGTACAAAAAGTTTTTGCACTCCTCTTTTTCTCACACTTCCTTTCATACATATCCCACATAGATTTTATTTACATGTATTTTTTTATGTGTGTGTGTGTGTATATATATATATATATATATGTAAAAATTAACACTTCCTTCTCCAAGTCAAGATTCGCTGCCACGATCCTTATAAATTCAGTGGTCAACAAGACAGAGAGAAGAGAAGGGCCTAGCCAGCGAATGAGAAAGTTCTACAAGAGCTTTTCGCATAGACCCAGAGCAATGTTCGAAGTTCCACAGTAGACTACTGTATCAGATGAACTACGTACACACACACACAAACATATATTTGTTGCTGACATATCAGTTCCACAGATGTACTCTGTTTCTATTTCTAGCAACTGTAGCAGTTATCAACATTTTGCATGTAGTGAAGAATTGTGTACCAACCATAAATTAAGTCCAGTGAATAAATTATTTTAATCATGAATCAATTCACGCATTTCAAGTTGAATTTATAAATATATGAGTATGATTGCCTAATTTGAGTTTATATCATATATGCTTTCCTGAAACTTAGTACAGTAAAGTGACTGCAAATGGGAATCAAAGCTAGCTTACCAAGAACTGATGACAATTTGAGGGACATTTTTGAAAGGAACTGGAGAAAATATAATTGTCAAAAGTAAATTTTAAAATTAATATGATGTTAAAGAAATAAAAAGGTGGGAGGGAGGAGACACGAAAAGACAGAAAAGTTAGTTCACCTTAGCAATAATGTCGTTACTGTGGAATTCTTCAACTTTTGCAAGAGCTTCTGATTTAGCTCGATTAGCTTCAGAGAATTTCTCTGATAATTCTTTACACTCTTCTGAAATATAACACAGGTTTTTATGTTTAAAATAATTACAATTTCCAAAGAGAAATTTAAATGCAATTTTCTTATAAGCATACACATTCCTTGAAGTAATGCTCTACAAAGATTTCACTTTGCAAAGAAATAAACTTCGCAGTGGAAGCTGTTTACTGAGATCACTGTGGGACAAAGTCTTTTCATTAACAACTGGCTGATGGCATTAAACAGATGAACATTTAAGCATTATGAGACTATTCGTGACCTGTTGGATCACTGAGTTTCCCAGCAACGAAGTTTTGTTTTGTGGGGAGTTTTTTCCAGGTTATTTCGCATGCTTTCAACAAATGTGACATCAAAATCACACGTAAACAGCTCCTTTCCCCAGGAAAGGAAAGATTTGGCTGCTATTTCTTGCATACCCTGCTACCACTTAACATATTTCGGGTCCTTTATTGCAAATAGCTGTTACGTGGTAGCAAGGCATGCTACAAATAGCTGCCAAATCTTTGGAGGTGAGATACGTTGAATGCACTTGAAAAAAACCTATGGCAAAAAACTTTCACACCGAAGTTACAAACAAAATATTTACCGTATTTTTAAAGTCATTTTCACTTTGAAATATTTTTCAAATATGCCAAAAAAAATTTTTTGTAATGGTATTCCCTTGAAAATAATTTTAAAAAGCATCAAAATATAAATACTTACTGCACAAACAACTTACATTTTTGAAATCACATTCACTTAAAAATATTTCTATATGATTAAAATAATGTGTTTAACAAAAGTGAAAACAGAAACATTTACAGTAAAAAACAAATCTTATTTTTCGTTGTCAAGTCACTGTCTTATCAAAAGATAAGAGTTTCTTCACTTTCGGGATTAAGATTATTTTCAGAATATTTTCCCATTATGCACTATTTTAGGTATTTATACCCCATAAACCTCTAATATCTCAAAAACCACTTGTACAATTTACACAAAACTTGTTTTATTCCGTTTGTATTAACATTTCAGGGTAAACTTAATTCGTAATATTTTCCCATTGTGCACCAGTTAGGTTGTGTAGCATTGTAAGCAAGCAAGCAAGATTCAAACTGACTTTTAATATTTTATACATTTAAGCAATATGACAGCAATAATCATGAAAAAGACTCTCAGTTAGTTGAGGTCTTTTGGAGGCTCTTATGACTGAAGAAGTTTGGGAGTTTATATAATTGGATTAAAGTTATTGTAATCTAAATTTCTGGAAATAGAATAAAGTACTTCAAGACTGATAAGGATCAGAAGAGTAATGATTAGACAGAATGTTTGCCATGAAGTGTTGGGGACATGTGTTTGCATTGAAGAGTTTTATTAGGATGTGAGAAAAGTTTGGAATTAATAAGTTTCAAGAAAAAGCTTACTCATTAGGCAAATACAATTTTTTTCCCCCTCAATTTATCAGTACTAAGTCTTACATCCTGTAGACTCTAAGAAATTGATGTCCTAATTGAGAGGAAAATATATTTCTCATTTAGTCAACATAAAGCTGGAGCAAATATACAGCTCCAGAGTTACTGTTTAGCAGATATGAAATGTAAGAAATATAATGGTTGTAGGGGAAAGGTGTTAACCCCTAAACTGCTAACTACATGGTCACAAGTTCAAAGCCATTGAATTTACGCCTGAGCATGGCACACAACTCTATAAGCTAAGTTACAGGTTTACCTGACTGGAAAAAAGAAAATAGATTCTATTCTAAGTAATAAGAAGAGCAATAAAAGATAGGATTTCTTCTTTGTTTGTTTTACTTATTGTAGCTGCAAAAAAAACTGTCATCTGAACAAATATTTATTTTATGTATGAATACAATATATTGAAACTTACCATTTAGACGATCAACTTCTTTTGATCTCTTCTCTAGTAGTATGGCCAACTCCTTCTTCTCGGCTTCCAATTGCTCATTTGATTTACTAAGTTGAATCTTCAAAATACAACATTAATTATATTACTTTTTTTTTAATGGAGAACATTTACTTACAACAATTTGTATGTTCATGCAAAACTGATTAGAAAAACAAATCTTCAAAATGAGACACCTGTACCAAAATTAGGACTTCAATCATTATAGATGGGGTAGTTTTCTACAGTATTCTACATTCTATAATATAATCATCATTATCTTTTAATCCATGCTGGTTGAATATAAGAACATAATAGTTGATACAGATATATGTTAAGTTCCTTATGAACAAAAGGGGCCATATTTTATCAAAACAATTCACTATAATCCCTCAAGTCAAGGTAATCACTTGGTTAGCTAGAAATAGCAGGCAATCTCCCTCAAAGCACACTTTATCTTAAAAAAGATGGGATTGTCAATGTCTGTCAACCTGGAGTGAACTCAGCAACATCAGGTAAGAATGCTGTTAGTGACTAAAATATATTGAAACTACAAGGTTACATCTTTAGTGTGAGTGTGAGTGTGTGTGTGTGTGTGTGTATGTGTGTGTGTGCATGTAGAAGAGGAAGGTTTATACTTTGTTGAATTATCCTCATCAATTCACTGTATTTTATTGATGACCAGGAAGTGGCCACTTATCATATTGGAATAATAACAGATCCTATGAGATGTAAAATAATGACAGAGAGACTATTTTGAAGGGGGGAATACTTTACTATCAATAAATACTCTCATAAAAATAACACGGCTTGATTAATTCTGAAATTTCAATCAAGTCTTCCTGTTATAGAAATGAGTGACATATCAAAATGTTATTTGTACATTTTAAAATTTGTCAGGTATGACCCACATGCTAAGAAGATCATGTAGTTTTTGAATGCTATCATCTGCACAATACATGCAGCAGATAGAAACATCTAGTGAAACATTATGGCTTTCTGTTAGTTAATGAAGTCAACGAGAAAACCAGTAACTAGCTGAATTCCTCAGACAGCAATTTCATCTCCATCATTTTGACAGGATCTAATGAGCTGGAAGAATGTGTCAAGTTCCAATGTCTGTTTAAGCATGATTTCTAAAGCTGGGTGCCCTTCTGAATGATACCCACTTTACAGAGTGTATTGGGTGCTTTTTTTTTTTTTTTTTTTTTTTTTGTGATACCAACTCTAGTAAGGTCATCAACTCTCAAGACAAAAGAAAAAGTCCCTTTACTGACAAGTACATGGAAGAAATGCCTTTATGCTAGGTATTGAGAGGCATAAGTATGATAGTGTGACAAGCACAAATATCTTGCTATCCATTCCCGTTGCAAAATGCTTGAGATAAATTTAAAATTAAAATGTACATGTATATTAATTTAGTATTAATATTTTAATGATAAGAATAATAATTACTATTAAATACTACGGCTTTCCCTCCGAGCCCAACTAGCTATATGGTGCATAAGCTTAGTTAACACAAGGGATGTGCTCAACATCCATTTTGCACACTTGTTACAACCACCCACCCTCCCCCACCACCAACATTTTAATTTGCACATTAACATTTTCACCTGGCAATTCATACGTTTCATGTGCTGTGTGTGTGAATACATATTTTGAGCATACCCTTATACCCACTCCTTATAACCCTCATAAACCTGATGTGTGTCGTATACAGTTAAAGGTTCTTCATATATGAAAAGACATATAATACTTAAATTACCCTATGTAACCACCCTATTCTCATACCCACTAGTTGGCTCTTGCTCTAAATGTTGGATGAGGTAGGGGAAACTGTGGTTCTTTGTACTTCACTGACTAAACTCTGTATCAAAGCTCAATGCAGGCTGCCAAGCTTTTCCAGACCTTCATGATGACAAAATTCCCACAACTAGCTTACTGCAACCACTCCCAAGTACTCAGGGCCACTACTATCAATCTTGGCACAATAAAAGGAAATGTGGGGAGATTGTTGAAATGTTAGAGCGATGCGATACTGATGTATGTAATATACAAGAAGCAAGATGGAGGGAAGCCTCAGCTAGATTCCCCATGAGTAAGAGAGAGAGATTCCATTCTTCTGGGTCAGCAGGAATGATGGAGTGGGTGGAGTAGGCATACTGTTAGCAGAAAAGTGGGTAGATAAGGTAATTGAAGTAGTTAGAGAATGTGACAGGATAATTAAGATGAGACTTATCGGTAAATTAACAGTTACATCTATCTCTGCTTATACTCCTCAGTCTGGGCTGACTGATGAGCAGAAGAACCAATTCTATGAGATCCTTTTGCAGACCACCTCAACAACAAATGACAGAGACTTTGTAACTATGGCTGGTGACTTCAATGGACATATTGGACAATGCTCCCATGGATTCCTAGAAATGAGGAGGGAACAAGACTGCTGAGTTCTGTGATGCAAATTATCTCATGATCTGCATCACTAACTTCAAAAACCAGCCAGCTACTTAATCACTTATCAATCTGGTGAACACATAAGCCAGATTGACTACCTCCTCACCAGGCAACAAGATAGACAGATGCTTAAAAATGCAAAGTCTTTCCCAAGTGAAGAGTGTACAACCCAACATAGGTCACTAGTTAGTGACTTCAGAATTAGAGCTAGAAAGACTCAGAGAAATAAGCCAATCTGGAAAAGAAGACTATGGAAGCTCAAAGACCCAGCAAACAGACAAAAATTTAGAGATTTACTAATGGAAGCTTCTGACAAAAGAGAGGGAGAGTTGGGGACAATTAAGTTAGAGGACACCTAGAAGTTCTTGTGGAACAATCTACCGAGGGCTACGGATGAAATCTGTGGTTCGTGCAGACTCCCAGCTACACCAAGGGTGACATGGAGGTAGAGCAAAAAGGTTGACAGTGTTATAGAAGCAAAAAGACAGGCCTGGAAAGACTGGTAAAACAGTAGAAGCAGAGAATTATATCAGGTAGCCAAAGGGCAGTTAGGTATCAGGTATACTTAGCAAAAGGAGTAGCTGAAGGTAAGAGATTTGCATATGTCCTACAATGTGAGGATCAGAGGTGTAAGGTGTTCAGGATTGCAAAGCAGTGTGTCAGAGTGAATAGAGGTGTAGTAGGTGAGAAATGTATACAAATGGATAATGGTACGCTTGCACTTAGTGAAAGATGCATGGAAGTGTCACTATGAAAAGTTACTTAACATGGAAAATGAATAGAAGGAGAGTTTACCAAATATCAAACCAATAGAGGGACCAGGCATCAGAGTTGATAGCAACATAATAGATAAGGCAGAAGACAGGGAAAGCCCCTGGGCCATCAGGAATCACGGCCAAGATGATTGAAATTTCCAGTGGCGTAGGATACAGCTTAGTCACCAGTATAGTTAATCAGGTTATTCAGAAAGGTACCATCCCCAGTGACTGGTGTAGTAGCACTATAGTTAGCTGCTACAAGGGTAAAGGTAATACTTTAGATAGAAACTACAAAGGTATTAAACTGCTAGACAAAGTCATGAAAATTACTGAGAGGATTATAGCTCAATTGATTAGAAACAGAATTAAACTAGATGAGATGCAGTTTGGTTTTGTACCTGGGAAGAACACCACAGACGCCATCTTCCTAGTGAGACAGCCACAGGAAAAGTACTTGGCCAAAAGTAAGCCACTGTACTTAGCCTTTGTCGACCTGGAGAAAACTTTCGACAGAGTTCCTTGCTCTGTTATATGGTGGTCTCTAAGGAAGTTAGGAATGATGAGTAGCTTGTTAGAGCTGTTCAAGCCATGTACAGTGGTGCTATCAGGAAGGTGAGAGTCGGCCATGAATACACTGATGAATTTAGCGTTCAGGTAGGGGTTTACTAGGGTTCAGTTCTCAGCCCATTCTTATTCATTCTAATCCTCCAGGCCATAACAGAGGAAATCAAAACTGGATACCTGTGGGAACTGCTACATGCTGATGACCTTGCTCTTACTGCAGAATCTTTAGCAGAATTGGAGAAGAAAATCCAGATATGGAAACAAAACCTGGAATCAAAGGCCCTTAAAGTTAACCTAGCTAAGACAAAAGTGGCTGTTAGTAAGAAAGAAATAAAACTTTCTTTCCATCACGTAAATGGCCCTGCTCCATATGTAGGAAAGGAGTTGGAAGAAATTCCATTCTCTGCACCCAGTGTCAACTATGGACACATAAGAGGTGCAGTTGTATCACAGGTAGATTAACAGATAAAGTAGTCTTTGTATGTGGCAGATGTGCAGGAACAACAAGCATTAAGAGCACATGGGAATTAGATTCTCTCAAATGCCTAGGAGGCTCTCTTGAGGTTGTAGATAGTTTCTGTTACCTTGGTGACCAAATTAGCAATGGTGGACGATGCTCCGAAAGTATTGCTTCTAGAATAAGAATTGGGTGGAGGAAATTCAGAGAGCTATTACCTTTGTTGGCAACAAAAGGAATCTCTCTCAGAGTGAAAGGTAGACTATATGATACTTGTGTATGAACAGCTATACTCCATGGTAGTGAGACATGGGCTCTGAATGCAGAAGACATGCGTAGACTGGAGAGAAACGAAGATAGTATGCTCCAATGGATGTGCAACATCAGTGCACATGGACAGCAAAGTGCAAATGTACTGAGAGAAAAGTTGGGCATAAGGGGAATCAAATGTAGCATGCAAGAGAGAAGACTATGTTGGTTTGGACATGTGATGTATATGAATGGGGATAGCTGCATAAAGAAGTGTTGATCACTGAAAGTGGAAGAGGGAGACCCTGAGAGACATGGGATGAAGTGGTAAGGACTGATTGCAGGAAGTTGAGCCTCACAGAGTAAATGACAATGGACCAAGATGTCACAGGATTTGAAGTTCTTGAGAAGACTTACCCGCATCAGCGAAACTGAATTCTAGAAGTGCTGTGTCCCCCATCCACACTTAACAAGAAAACTTCTCAAACACTATCACTACAAACCAAACTACGTCTCTACATCTCTTCTCTTCCTCACATTTCCGCTTTATGTACTATGATTACCTTCCACTCCCCAATCCTGTCCTCTTGGCCCTGTGCCACTGTATCATTGCTCTCCGCTTGCCCCAACCTATGTGTTCTACTCACATGCCCTGTCTCACTCTAATATTGCTATCTGCTAGCCCCCGACCTGCACGTTTCACCCACACATAAGAAAACTTTTCCCTCACCCTACTGCAACAAACCAATCTACATCTCTTTCTCATATTTCCTTCTTCATACACTATGCCTAGCTCTCACTCCCCAATCCTGTCCTCACACTCCTGCTCCTCTGTATCATTGCTACTGAGTAACCCTTCCAACTTTATATATACCCAGGTCTTCCACCATTTACTCGCACTCTTTAATCATATTCCCTTCACAATATCCTGTCACTCATAGTATGGCATTTGAACCTCCAGGATATGCCCTGGCACTTGCCACCATCTATATTTCTCTCTTCCTTTACTCAACCATCTCATATATTGATCCCCATTCCTTGTGAGTATGCCTGGCATTCTGCCACCATCTCTATCCTGCTGTCTCCCACTCTCTCTCCTGCACTTCCCTCAGGTTGGGTAAGTGTGTATTTCTTTTGTAGTAATACAACTGCTTCTGTCTTCATTCCTGATCTGTCTCTCTCCAGCCAAGTAACTTCATACTTCCTCTACAGCAAGACACTTGTATCTATCTCATTATAACCTTTTCATCATCACCTCCTCCAATGCCTCCTCCCCTCTTAAATTTTTTTTTGATGTCTTAAAAGTACTTGGTGATCCTGTCAGTGCAGGTACCATTTAAAAGCACCCAGTCCACACTATAAAGTGGTTGGCGTTCGGAAGGGCATCCAAGTCTAAAAACCTAGCCAAAACTGACCTCGCCTGTGCTTATGCCACATAAAAAGCACTACTCACCTCATCTGTGTTTGTGCCACATAAAAAGCACAACTCACCTCGCCTGTGTTTGTGCTATGTAAAAAGCACTACTCACCACGCCTGTGTATGTACCACATAAAAAGCACTAAGTCCACTAGGTTGAGTGGTTGGTATTAGGAAGGGCATCTAGCTGTAAAAATCCTGCCAAAACAGTCACAGAAGTTTGGTGCAGGCTTCAATCTGGCTGGCTCTTGTGGTGCCCTACCCATGCTAGCATGGAAGACGGACATTAAACGATGATGATGATGAAAGGAGACACATGGCTACTCCACATTATATAAGAGTGTGTATGACATCGTTATTAAAGATTATTCTAAACAACAAAGCAATGTTAATAAAGAAGGGGATACTAAAGGTTACATACCTTTAAGGTGAGGAACTCTTCTTGTTCATTTTGTAGGTCCTTTAACTTTGTAGAAGATACTTTATATTTGTTTTCTAAAAGAAGTCAGAGAAACATGTCAAGATCAAAATCCAGTGCATCACATGAAACTAAGTAAACATGCTACCTCATGAAATTTCAACCTCCCACTGATAGCAGAATATTGTGAAAATAGTGATTTCTGATTCATGTAATAAGTATATAATAGATGTTTAGTCAGTAGAGGTAAAATGACCAAAGTAAGGATTTGAACAACATGTTCATAGTATTAGAGTTAATACACAGCAAGTGTATATCTGTATCATAAATATAGTTGATTCAACATAGGAGGAAAGGCACAAACTCTGTGAATGCTATCTACAACAGAGTGGTACTGTATACAGAACATTCACCTAATACAAAACAGTTTAGAGTTTTAAGAAATCCTTTGTAAAAATAGCAACAAATACTAAGAATTTTAATTATCAACAGACTAAGGCCAAATGTGTGATGCTGTCACATGGTTAGTTGAAGGGAGAAGCGAAAAGAGAGTGATGAATAGTAAGAGAAAGAGATTGCTATTTTGGTTAAATATTTAGTTGAAGAGAGACAGAGAGAGAGAGAGTTTACTGAATGGAATGTGAAAGTGGAAAATACTATAATAGTTAACAAGCATACACACTATTGTCAATGACTGAGATTTCTACAGGTCCACTTACAGCATATTGAGATTTGTTAAAGCACAACCAAATTAGTCACACCATAACACAATAATCATCATTTGACATTCATTTTCCATGCTGGCATATAAATGTCTGATTTCATTTTATATTTTAAAATCTTTAAAGCATTTGCTCTGCAGATTATTCATTCAACACATTTTCAATAATTTTGATTGAACTGTCACAATGGAAAGGAGAATAGAAGTGAACCAGTATTTTCTCATGGACAATTAAATGTACAGCTTTCGAGAGCACTTTCACTTCTTGAAAGGCTATAAGGATATTAGATAATAATGTAAAGATAAAAATAATAATAGATAACTAGAAGAGGTGATAAGTGTTTAACAATGAATAATTTTCTCTACAACTACACCTTCAATACTTCCTATGTGGATGTTACAGCAATTCAAGATAGAAAAACTACAAGTTATGTATTTCATGGGTCTCTTAAAACCTCAACAATCTTATAATTTTTTCAAATAACCATATTGAGATTGTTAACACTTTATCATAGATATCTTTAATTTTGTTCTATACTTAAGATTGTTTTTTCTGGATGTAAAGTGAAAAATAATAAATAACATCACCTAAAGTAGATATAAGAATATAGCTTTAAGAGATGTTTCATCAATACAACATTTGTGGACTTTTGCACCATTAAATATTTAAGAAAAATATACAACTCCATCTTAGAATTTTCAAAATAACCATGCAAGTTCCACAAGTATTGTTAGTTTAATTATTGTTGTTATTATTACATCACAATAGGGTGCTAGTAAGTTCTCAGGAATGTTATCAACAAATGTACCATTGAAGAGCTAATCTTTTAACTAAAAAAACCTGTTGTCTGGTTTTGACATGAAATTGAATCAAACTTTACAGCTAGCCTTAAGGAAACCAAAATTGTAGTTAGCAAAAAAGTGGATAAAACATTCTTTCTATCAGGGAAATAGTTCCACTCATTATGTTGCAAAGGTGTTGGAAGGAATTCCATTCACTGCACCCAATTTAAGCTATGGACACATAAAAGATGCAGTGGAATCAAAGGTAAGTTAACAGAGAAAATAGTCTTTGAATGTGACGTATGTGTAGGAATAAAAAACACTAACAACACATAGGAATTGGGTTTTCCCAAATGCTAAGAAGGTTCCCTCAAGGTTGTAGATACTTTCTGATACCTAGGTGACAAAATTAGCAGTGGAGGAGAATGTTCTGAAAATATTGTTGCTAGAATAAGAATAGGATGGAGAAACTTCACAACAAAAGGCCTCTCTCCCTCTCAGAGTGAAAGGCAGATTGTATGATCCTTGTGTACAAACAGCTATGTTCTGTGGTAGAGCCCTGAATGTAGAGGGCATGCAAAGACTGGAAGGGAATGAAATTATTATGCTATGATGGATGTGCATCATCAGTTTGTATGTGCAACAAAGCACAAATGTGTTAAGAGAAAAGTTGGATGTAAGAGGAATCAGATACAGACAGCAAGAGTGAAAACTATGATGCATATGAATGAAGACAGTTGAATAAAATAAATGCCAATAGCTTAAAGTGGAGGAAACCAAGGAAGACATGAGATGTAGTGAGGGCCAATCTCAAGATGTTGAGCCTCATGGAGATGACAATGGATCGAGATGTCTGGCAATATGAGGTTCTTGAGAAGACCTGCCTGCTTCAATAAGTCTTAGAAGCACATTACATTAATTCACCTCTTCCCCAATGAACCAAACTACATCTCATGCACTATACTTGTCTCCCCACACTGCTCTTGCAGCCCAATCCACTTTGTCATCTGTCTCTCCTGTTCTTCCCCAGCCAATGTATTACTGCTAACTTGTCACTCCCCAAGACACCCATGTTCACCACTCAATGTATTCCCTTTCCCCTTCCTTCTCCTCTCCTTTGGCATCCTCATGAACTCCCTGCTCACTCACCCTGTCCAATCCTTTGTACCACTCCACTTACATGCACCTCCTTGCACCCACCATCTTCCCTCCCTCTCTCTCTAACTGAGGGAGCCATGTATCTCCCCTGCCTCAAGACACCTGTTTCTGTCACTCTATCTTAGTTCAACCTCTCAACACTGGTACAAAGCCACCTCTCTCAATACTACTCCCCATCTCAGTTAAGGGGTCTTTGTTTTCTAAGTTACTTGATGACCTCACTAGTGCTGGTGTCATGTAAAAAGCACTTGCTCCAATCTGTAAAATAGTTAGCATTAATAAGGGCACCCAACTCTTGCACACACCTGTTGCATCATGCCCAACTTTTTTCTCAAGATGCTCACACACTGACATTGCACACCCAGCTCAGCATCCTAGCTTCATTTCTTTCAAGCCTATGATGTCCTCTGTGGTCACAGCCCATGTTTCACCGCCATGTAACATGACTGTGCACACAGGCATCATGCCTTTCACTCTGAGGGAGAGACTCTTAGTTACCAGTAGAGGTAAGAGCTCTCTGAACTTTGCCCAGCCTATTCTTATTCTAGCAGCTACACTCTCAGAGCATTCATCTCTACTGCTGACTTGGTCACCTAGATAACAGAAGCTATTAACTACTTCTAGGTATACCCACTGGCATTTGATGAGGTCTATTTTCTGTACATTTCTGTTTATTGTACCTGTGCACTTTCCACACACAAAAACTATTTTCCTTGTTAACCATCTGATATTGCTGTACCTCTTGTGTGTCCACAGCTTGGACCAAGTACATCTTGTGGAGTTTCTACTTATGCCTTTTCTACATATTGAGCAGAGCCATCTACCTAAAAGGATTTGTGATTTGTCTTTTTTCCTGCTTACTAAGACCCTTTGATTTTAGACCTTGCTTCCACACCTGAAATTTCTTCTCTAGCTATAGTGATTCAGCTATAAGAACAAGGTCATCAGCATAGAGGAGCTCCCAGAGGTAGCCTGACTTAAATTCCTGTTATTGCCTGGAGGACTTTGATGAACAAGAGGGTGATGACTGATCCTTGTAAATCCCTACTTGTACTCTAAATTCATCACTATACTAGTTGTCAACCCTCACCTTACTGACAGCTTCCCTATACTTGGCTTGTACAGCTCTCACCAATCACTCATCTATCTCTAGTTTCTACATTGACCACTAGACAAGGGAATAGGGAACCTTGTCAAAGGCTTTCTCCATGTCAACAAAAGTCAGGTATAGGGATTTATTTTTGGTTAGATACTTCTTCTGAAGCTGCCTTACCACAAATATAGCACCAGTGGTGCTTCTCCCTGGCATAAAACCAAACTGCATTTCATCTAGACTAATTCTCTTCTTAATTACTTGGGTTATGACCCTCTCCATAACTTTCATCACCTAATACTGCACTTTGATACCTCTGTAATTATTTCTATCTAAGGCATCACCTTTACCTTTGTAGCAGTTGACTATGGTGCTGCTACACCAGTCATTGAGTATGACTGCCTTGTGAACAACCTGGTTAACTATATGGGTGATTAGGTCATAACCCTCACCACCAAAAGACTTTTCCTTCTATATATTACCTGTACATAAACTTAATACACTGTTTGTTTTTGTATTTCCTCTTTGTATTTTTATTTTTGCACAGCGCACACGTGTGTGTGTGTGTGTGTGTGTGTATGTGTGTCTTATCATCATCATTTCATGTCCATGTTCTATGCCAACATGGGTTGAAAGGTTTAACAGGATCCAATGATGGGTCCAGGCACTGCATTATGCTCCAATGTCTGCTTAGGTATAGTTTCTATCGCTGGTTGCTCTTCCTAATGCCAACCACTTTACAGTATGTATCGGGTGTTTTCCTCATGCCACTAGCGCTAGTGGAGTCACCATGCAGCTTGCAAGCCGGGAGGAGAGGCTTTATGCTTGCAAATGAGGGTTAAAGTATGAAAGAAGTGGGTGGAGCAGAGTTGATTCCAGTTGTAGGGGAGCTACATGGCAACTCATATATAAGAGAGAAATGAATCAGTAGTAGCTGCAAAGAGAAAAGAGTGGATGCAGGGATAGGGATCGCCAATAGTGCCTCAACTGGGGAGGTAGAGGCATACAAGAAGAGAGGAGCAACAGGATATCATGATGATAGAGTTGACATGAAGTGAAAAGAGAGATGATGTGTTTGGGTAGGCTACAGGAGAAGGGAAGAAAGAGAGAGAGAATCAGGCCTAGTGCCTCAGGATAGAATTCATTAGTCCACAGAGGTGATGGAAGAGATCAATGTAACGGAGGTGTAAAGGACCATATGAATGGATAAGGGAGTGTGATGTTGGATGAGGGGTTTGCTGCAGTAGGAGAGAGATAGAGAAGTGAAGAGGAGATTGGGTGAGCTGTCCATCTGCACACCTATGCAACATGTACACCAACAATGCATCCACAAGTCAGTTTGATCATGATGGGTGGGTATTATCAAGGATCGCATATCACTAGACAGTGTCCTGAGGTTAGCCATTACCACTTCATCCATGTGTCTCCTTTGTCCACAAGCTTCAGCTACATTTAGTGATCAGCACTGCTTTATAAAGCAGTCCTCATCCAAATGTATCACATGTCTATGCCAGCACAGTCTTCTTTCTTGCACACTACATCTGATTCCTCTTATGCCCAGTTTTTCTCACAGCACATTTACATTATGTTTTTATACACACTTAAACTGCACATCCATCAGATCACACTTGCTTCATTTCTTTCCAGTTTTCTCTGGTCGTCTGCATTCAAAGTCCACGTCTCACTACCATGCAGCATTGCAGTTCTAATGTAAGTATTATACAATCTGCAGTAAAAGATTTTTGTTGCCAGCAGCAGTAGTAGCTCCCAGAACTTTCGCCAACCCATTCTCATTCTGCTACTATACTTCCAGAGCAACCACTTCCCTTGCTGATAGCATCTCCCAGGTAACAAAAACTATCAATTACTTCTAGTGACCCATCCAGGAATTCAAGGCATTCTGTTTCTGGTGATAGATGCTCCAGTGCATCTATCACACATGAAGCTTAGTTTCTCTGTTAGTCTGCTTGTGATTCCATTACATCTCTTGAGTGTCCACAGCTTACATTAAGTACAATGTATGAAGTTTATACCTACTCCTTTTAAGCATATTAAGTAAGGCTATTTCCTTGAAAGCACAAGAGTCCTGTCTTCCAACTAACTAAACCTTTCATATTTGCTAAGTTTACCTTAAAACCTCTTGATTCTAGATCTAGGTTATATGTCTGGAATTTCCTAACTCCCCTATAGATCCAGCTATGAGAACTAGATCATCAGTGTATAGGAGTTCCCATGGACCTGTCTATCAAATCCACTCACAAGGCTTTGGTCAGCCAGGGCTAGAGTTTTAGACACTTGCCCAAGGTGCCACACACAGGGATGGAACCTAGACCCATTAGGTTGGGAAGCAAACTTTTTACACCTCACCATCACACACACACAGACACACAAACTCATACATTTCATTTGTTTCAGTCATTGAACAGCAATAATGATGGAACACCTCTTTGAAAGGATTAGTCCAACAAATTGACAAAGTGGTACCTATTCCACCAGTTGCTTTTTTGCTGAACTGCTAAGTTACAATAACAAAAACTAACATCAGTTCTCAAACAGTGGGAAGAACAAAGATGCACATGCACACATACACAAATGTATACACACAGTTACTGAATTTATCCACAAGGCATTGGCTGAGGTTATAGAAGACACCTGCAGGCACCTTGCAGTGGAACTTGAACCCAAAACCATATGGTTGGAAAGTGAACTTCTTTGTTACACAGACATGTCTGCACCTTTCTACACACACATTACATACATACATATATATATATATATATATATATATATATATATATATATATATATATATATATCATCATCATCGTTTGACGTCCACTTTCCATGCTAGCATGGGTTGGACGATTTCACTGAGGACTGGCAAACCAGATGGCTGCACCAGGCTCCAATCTCATCCGGCAGAATTTCTACAGTTGGACGCCCTTCCTAACGCCAACCACTCCGAGAGTGTAGTGGGGGCTTTTACATGCCACTGGCATGAGGGCCAGTCCGGCGGTACTGGCAACGGCCATGCTCAAATGGTAATTTTTACGTGCCACCTGCACAGGAGTCAGTCCAGCGGCAC
>NC_068987.1:42148658-42154976 GCF_001194135.2 Octopus bimaculoides
TTTGCTCATGTGCCACCGGCACGGAGGCCAGACAGCTGCTCTTGCAGTGATCACACTCGGATGGTACTGTTAGCGCTCCACTGGCATGGGTGCCAGTCATCTAATTTGGCTTAATTTCTATTTCATTTGCCCCAACAGGTCTTCGCAAGCAGAGTTTAGTGTCCAATGAAGGAAAGGTATGCATAAGTGGGCTGGCTACATTCCTGGCAGAGGCCTCGGATTATGGTCTCACTTGGCTTGCCAAGTCTTCTCATGCACAACATATTTCCAAAGGTCTCGGTCACAAGCCATTGCCTCGGTGAGGCCTAATGTTCGAAGGTCGCGCTTCACAACCGTATCCCAAGTCTTCCTGGGTCTACCTCTTCCACAGGTACCCTCAACCGCTAGGCTGTGGCACTTTTTCACACAGCTGTCCTCATCCATTCTGACCATACCAGCACAATCGTCTCTCTTGCACACCACAACTGATGCTTCTTAGGTCTAACTTTGCTCTCAAGGTACTTACACACTGTCGAGTATGCACACTGACATTACACATCCATAGAAGCATACTGGCTTCATTCCTTGCGAGCTTACACATGTCCTCAGCAGCCACGGTCCATGTTTCACTGCCATGTAGCATGGCTGTTTGTACACATGCGTCATACAGTCTGCCTTTTACTCTGAGCGAGAGGCCCTTTGTCACCAGCAGAAGTAAGAGCTCTCTGAACTTTGCCCAGGTTATTCTTATTCTAGCAGCTACACTTTCAGCACACCCTCCCATGCTACTGACTTGGTCCCCTAGGTAATGGAAGCTATCAATTACTTCTAGTTTTTCTCCCTGGAATGTGGTAGTAGAAGTTGTTCTCTGCACATTTTCAGTGTTTATTGCTCCTGAACATCTGCCACATACAAAAACTATCTTCCTAGTTGGCCTTCCTTTGGTATTGCTGCACCTCTTATGTGTCCATAGATTACACTGGGTACATCTTATAGAGTTTCTACCTATGCCTTTTCTACAGATCGAGCAGGGCCATTAACCAGAAGGGGTTTGTGGATTGTCTACCTTCCTACATGTGGAGGTGCAATGGCCCAGTGGTTAGGGCAGCAGACTCGCGGTCATAGGATCACGGTTTCGATTCCCAGACCTGGCGTTGTGAGTGTTTATTGAGCGAAAACACCTAAAGCTCCATGAGGCTCCAGCAGGGGATGGTGGCGAACCCTGCTGTACTCTTCCACCACAACTTTCTCTCACTCTTACTTCCTGTTTTTGTTGTGCCTGTAATTCAAAGGGTCAGCCTTGTCACACTGTCACGCTGAATATCCCCGAGAACTACGTTAAGGGTACACTTGTCTGTGGAGTGCTCAGCCACTTGCACGTTAATTTCACGAGCAGGCTGTTCCATTGATTGGATCAACTGGAACCCTCGACGTCGTAAGCGACGGAGTGCCAGCAACAACAACAACCTTCCTACTTATTAGTACCTTGGTTTTAGCTAGGCTGACTCTAAGGCCCTTCGATTCTAATCCTTGCTTCCACACCTGAAACTTCTCCTTTAGTTCTGATAGTGACTCAGCAATTAGTGCAATGTCATCAGCAGAGAGAAGCTCCCACGGGGCATCCTGCCTTGAATTCCTGTGTTATTGCCTAGAGGACTATGATAAATAGGAGGGGACTGAGGACTAAACCTTGGTGGACACCTACCTCTACCCAGAATTCTTCACAGTACTCGTTGCCAACCCTCACCTTACTGACAGCGTCCCTGTACATGGCTTGCACAGCTCTCACTAACCATTCATCTATCCCTAGTTTCCTCATTGACCACGAGATAAGGGTTTGGGGGACCCTGTCAAAGGCTTTCTCCATGTCAACGAAAGCCAGGTACGGAGGTTTATCTTTGGATAGGTATTTCTTCTGCAGCTGTTTTACCAGAAATATAGCACATTACACATAAAGTGTTAGCAGGAAAGGAAATAGGATACTATTGCCTCTTTGGAAAGCAGTCATACTCACTCAGCATTAAAGTAGTTACAAACGCTATATATTTTTCCAATGTTAACAGTGGATATACAAGAGACACAAAAGGATAGCAGAGAAGGCTGAATGAGAAGACTTCATACAAAATTGATGCACAGAAGTAGTTAACAATAGGAGCAACAATGACATATATTTTTTCAAATACTCTAAAGGTTCCTAAAAAGTAGCAGATAGTTTCAATCATAGGACTGTGCCCATTCTGGGCACAACCATCAAAGATTGTCCATCACATCAACCCTTCCTTCCAATACTTATTAAAGTTTGGAACATGTTTTATCCAAGTACTAAACTCTTTTTTACCATAATTCATACACATAGGTATCATAATTAGACACAGACATTATAACAGATGCAGGTATTATAATTAAAGACAATTACTAAAAAGCTTAAACATAAAGATAAGAAAAAATATCCTGGTTTATTCTACATGATGTCATTTAATAGAACTCACCTAACTCTTCATATTTTCCATTCAAATCCTTCGTAGATTCATTCTGAGTTTCTAACTGAGTGTTTGCTGTGATTAATTGTTTTTCTAGTTCAAAATATTGTTGCTCTAAAATATAGAAAAGAATGTTAATGACTTTATAATAAAGAAAAGCTGTATAGATTCAGAGTATCATTTACATATTCCATTTATAAATACGTTATCAATGAGAGCATTTAAAGTGATACAAGTCAAATGAATTACATCAAGTGATTAGAAATAGTTAACCATTTAGCATTCAGATTAGTCTGTCAAAAAATCCCGTTAAAAATAAATCATCTGAGGCATTGAAGAGAAAATTGAAAAAGATGTTTCCTCAAGTACTATCAGAGGACTTAGGTCTATGTAAAAAGACTGAAGTCTGCTTTCAAGTAAGTGAGAACGCTGTGCCTGTATTCATATCTAACAGAAAAGTACCGTTCGCAGCAACTGAAATAATAAATGAAGAGTTGGACTGACTGTAAAAGAGTGGAATCATCAAAAAGGTGGATTACTCTAAGTGGGTGGCACCCACAGTGTGCATTAAAAAGAAAAATAAGATTAGGCTGTGTGCTGATTTCTCTACAACTACTTTAAGACATGCCACCATCCACTCCCAACTCCAGAGGACATTTTCGCAAAATTAAATGGTGGAAACATTTTCTCCAAATTAAATCTGACTCTAATCTACAAATTAAAGTAAATGACACATGCTCAAAGTTTCTGACAACAAATACACATAGAGGATTGTACAGATATACCTGGTTACTGTTTGGATTAAAGGTTGCGCCAGCAATATATCAGCAAATCATGGACGCTATGTTATCTAATTGTGAATTTGCAATCTCTTATTTGGATGATATATAAATCAAGAGTAATTCGAGTGAACAGTATGTGAAGCATATAAAAGCTGTGTTCAAGAAAATTGAGTATGGGGTTCACTTTGAGTGAAGAAAAATGTGAATTCTTTTTGCCTCAAATTAAGTACTTAGGGCAAATAATTGATAAAAAATGGTAGACGGCCTGACCCGTCAAAGGCAGATGCAATAAAGACTATGCCTGCTCCGACAAATAAACCAACATTACAAGCGTTTCTTGGGCTGGTAAACTACTACCAAAACTACATTCCTAACATGCACAAATTAAGAGCTCCATTGAATGACTTATTTAAAAAGGAAGTGAAGTGGAATCAGTCGGTTAAATGCCAAAATGCGTTTGAAGAAATAAAAAAAATTCTAATTGCAGATTTGTCTCAAGTGCATTTCAATCTTGAAATGGACATTGTTGTAGTGTCTGATGCTTCCAAATACAGAATAGGAGCAGTTTTGCTACACAAGTATAAAGGTAGAAGTATGAAACCAGTGATTCATGTTTCATGCTTGCTGATAGCGACAGAGAAAAAATAGTCAGATGGAAAAAGAGGCCCTATCGATTATCTTTACTGTAAAAAAATTTCACAGGTTTCTATATGGTAGAAGTTTTCTGTTAAAAACAGATCATCGACCATTGCTGTCAATTTATGGGTCAAAGAAAGGGTTACCTACCCGAACAGCAAACCGACTACAATGTTGGGGTATAATATTACTAAATTACAATTTCAAAATGCAGTATATTCCATCTAAAAAAATTGGTCCAAAAATATGGAACCACTAGAGAGATACCGTGATAGCCACATTGCAGGCAGAAAATGTATTATGACTAACGTTATCCAAGAACTGCCAGTAACTGCACAGGACATAAGAATGAAATCTGTAGGCTATGAGTACATTACAAAAATGAAAGAAGCTTTAAAAAAATAAGCAGAATAAAGATACAAAATTTTAGTACATTATTTACATTTGACGGATATTTATCCTCATCTTGTTTGTTGTTAACACAACGTTTCGGCTGATATACCCTCCAGCCTTCATCAGGAAACAAGATGAGGACAAATATCCGTCAAATGTAAATAATGTAAATAATTCCTCATCTCTCAAATATAATCGGTACGGAGCCGACATTAGACTTCATTGGAGACATAACATCACAAAAACATGTATTGCAGCAATTCCACAGTGGACACCCAGGAGTGTCGAGGATGAAAACTCTGAGGAGCTACAACTATTGGCCAACTATGGACCAGGATATTGAAAATTTGGTGAGAACTTGTCGAGGTTGCGCGCTCACGGCCAAAGCCCCAGTGGTAAAATATCAATCGTGGCTAGAGACTGAAAATCCATGGTCTAAGTTACATATCGATTATGTCGGGCCAGTGAATGGCGCTTACTATCTAATTGTGGAATGTCAACCAGTTCCAGCAGGCAGTTACGCTGCAGTGACTGGGAAAAGTCTAACGGCAGATGTCTTAAAAGTTACAGAAATTCAACTGGAAGAAACAAATTTCAAGAAGTACAATGAACAGTTAAGAAAGGAAGGAGACAGCCTGAGGCTGACGCCACCTAAGGGAGTTATTGAAAAGACAGAGAGAAGGACAGTGATAGACAGAACAACTGAGTGGGTACTACTACCAACCTACTGTGGCAAACGTGTGGTCAGAGTGAGGATTGGTAGAGTGCCCCAGAAATTGAGAAGGCGTGGCTGGTGGCAGCCATGCTCTATAATACAGAAGAGGAAATCAAAATACTGAAAATTACAAGAACTACAGAGGTAAACTGAGGGGATATGGCCTTGAGGTGTCAGTTAACATCAGTTTACTAGACCTCTACAAAATTGCAGAGGAACGGGTGTTGCCGGACGAGATAAAGCTAAGAGTGGTAGTGGAAGTAAGACCTCCCGTATGCTATCAATGTGGAGTATGGGGACACATGAAGGCTAAGTGTCCCCAGAAACAAGAAGAGAAGGTGATGGAGAGGGAACAGCAAGAAGAGGTAGACGTACAAGGCATAGAGGTACAAAGGCCAGTGGAAAATATGGAAGAAAGATACACAGTGGTGAAGGGAAGAAAAGACAAAACACGGACTTGCCATCAAAGAGACCCATGAAGAAAAGAAAAGGAAATGTAGAGGAGAAACAAGGGTTACCAAAAGGAGGAAAAGCGAAGAAGCAGAAAAGAAATGAGATGTTGGACAAATTTAAGTGAGAAAGATGAAGAGAGAAAACAGAGAGCGATACCAGCAACTAGTACGGAGGAGAACGTAAAAGGACAGGTAAAAAAGGAAGATAGAAGAGAAATGACAACACAGAGCGAGAGACAAGTAGAGAAGAAAGAGATGGAAATACCAGCAACAGCAGAAGAGATTAGTGATGGAAACCAGAAAGTAACACTGAAGGGAAAAACACTTAAAAACTATGATACAGTATAGAAAAAATGTGGAGATTGAAAAAAAGATCACTAAAATGAAAAATGTAATTAGGGTGAAGTTAGCGCCTCAACCGTGCAATGAAAGATTTAAAGCAGTCTTGCATGTAAAAGAGAAAGGTGAAAAATTGTAGGAACTATTCGGGGAAATGATAGAGATATCACCGTTAGAGTTTCGATTCAATGAGTTGCCACCGGTCATGGTATTTGATGACATAGTGGAATATCTAATATAAAGGAAAGTAAGTGAAATATTTAAAATAAGGACTTTTTCAAAAACTGATGGGAAGAAAAAAAAAAAAGAATAATGAACTGTGTGATAGATAAACAGTAAAATGAAACTACGACCTTGCCCTAATTGCGGAGTCACTATCAGAACTAGAGGAGAAGTTTCAGGTGTGGAAGCAAGGTCTAGAATTGAAGGGCCTTAGAGTCAACCTAGCTAAAACCAAAATCCTAATAAGTAGGAAGGTAGATAAAACACAAACCCCTTCAGGTAGATGGCCCTGCTCAGTATGTAGAAAAGGAGTAGGTAGT
>NC_068987.1:42155833-42159177 GCF_001194135.2 Octopus bimaculoides
GGCACATAAAAGACACCATTTCGAGCGTGGCCGTTTTCGTGCGGGTGACACGTAAAAGCACCCACTACACTCTCTGAGTGGTTGGCGTTAGGAAGGGCATCCAGCTGTAGAAACTCTGCCAAATCAGACTGGAGCCTGGTGTTGCCATCCGGTTTCACCAGTCCTCAGTCAAATCGTCCAACCCATGCTAGCATGGAAAGCGGACGTTAAACGATGATGATGATACTTGTGGGGAGCAAGTAAGTCATAGCATCTCATTTATCATTTATTCATAATTTCATCTGTTATGTTTTGTGTACCCCACTGTATTGTCTTGTCAATCTTTGTATCATCCCATCTTGTGCCTATCATCCCTTGTGCCTAACAAAGGAAATCAGGATATTGAAAATTAGTGAGAACTTGTCGAGGTTGCTCATGGCCAAAGCCCCACTGGTAAAATATCAATTGTGGCTAGAGACTGAGAACCCATGGTCTAGGTTACACATCGATTATGTTGGACCAGTGAATGGTACTTACTATCTAATCGTGGTAGACTGCTGTACAAAGTGGCCAGAGGTATGCAGGTGCAATAAACCAACTGCTAAGGCAACTATAAAGTTCCTATATGAATTGTTTGTGCAATGCAGTGTTCCAGACAGTTTCTGATAATGGATTGCAATTCTCGGGGTAGGAATTCAAGAACTTCTGTAAAATGCATGTGATAAAACATATTTTCACTCCACCCTACCACCGAAGGTCAAATGGGCAGGTAGAAAGATTCATGGACACATTCAAAAGACCGTTAAGAAAAGGTAGGAACGAATTAAGTAACGATGAAGCACTAACAAAATTCCAAAGGGTATACAGAGTAACCCCCAATCCAAGTACAAATTCAGGAAAGTCACCCACAGAGTTGATGTTTGCAAGAAGAATAAAATTGATTTTTGATAAGTTATTGCCAGAGAAAAAAGATGAAAAGGAAATACAGAAGATGCAACGAAATATTTCAAAGTAGGAGATGACGTGCATTTTAAAACTGACAGAAATGGTAAAGAAGGCTGGGAGGATAGCCTTGTAACCAAAAAAATAGGAAGCGTAACTGTCGGCTGGAACTGGTTGACACTGCATTACTTCGTTAGTAACAACTTCACCCATAAATGGGGAAGAAAACAAAATTTAACAGGTAATGAACAGTAGTTCAACAATTTCAATATTTCAACAATTAGGTACAGTAGACCTTCAACAATTAAACAACAAGCGACTAACAGTAAATTACAACAGGGAATCAAATGACTTGAAGACCAAACTACAAACTGCCAATTCAATGAGTTGCCACCGGTGGTGGCATTTGATGAAATGGTGGAATATCTAATATAAAGGAAATTGAAATATTTAAAATTTTTAAATAAGGACTTTAAAAAGAAAAAAAAGATGGAAAAAAAAAAAAGAACAATGAACTGTAAGTTAATGTGATACATAAACAGTAAAATGGAACTGCCTGCTTGTAGGAGGCAAGTAAGTCATTTCATCTCATCATTTTATTCATAATTTCATCCGCTATATGTTTTGTGTACCCCACTGTATTATTTTGTCTATCTTTGTATCGTCCCATCTTTATAAGAGCCTTTGTGCCTAATAAAAGAAATCAGTTCGTAGTTTGGTCTTCAAAGTCCAGGCACAGTTTACAGTTCAAGTTAGTGTTTTGGAAATATTGATTGTTGGTTCGTTACGTGCTTGTTAATGTTGCTGTTTGTATTTTGTGTTGTTATAACACTATTACAGTGTATTCTATATCTATTATTCACAATATCAACCGTACTACATTATTGGAGGCTTTAGGATATAAAAGGCCAGTCACATCGATTCCACTGTTCACTTCACTTGTTAGAATAAAGCAGCGCTGGAGGCTTCATACAGAATTGCTGTAAAAATTGCACAAACCAAGAAGCATCATACCATTTAAGGTTTGATTAAGCTTTGCATTCTGGAAACAATGAAGATGATTCTTGGAGAACAGCAGGCACACAAGTTAATGATACAGTCAAAAGTCAGATTTTGGACATGAGTGAAGATATTCTGCTGCAAGTGGTGACTGCTGTGAAGAGCAGTCCTATGTACTCATTGCAACTGGATGAATCAACAGATATCTCATGTTCCCAACTCCTTGTCTATGTTGACAACCTTGACAGAGCAGTCATGAAGGAGGAGTACTCGTTCTCTTAGCCAGTGGCCACAACAACTTGTGGAAAAGATATTTTCGAAATCCTAGAAGCTTTTCTCCTTAAACATGGGATGAGTTAGGAAGCACTTTTTGGTCAGTGTACAGATGGAGACCCTTCCATGATTGGCTGTAAATCAGACTTCAAAGCCTTTGCATAGAATGTCATTTCACATGTCTCCTTCACTCATTGCGTGATTCATCATTATGCTTTGGCAATGAAGATTCTCCCACCTGGACTTCAAAAAGTGCTTACAGACGTGAAGACTGCAAACCACATCTGAGGGAGCACAACAACTTCAAGGAGTTTAAAGCACTGACTTTTCTGTTCTGTTTCACAAAGTGGCAGCATTCAAGTGTACAATTCAACTTTATCAGAAAAGAGTTCAAGACAGTGACACAACTTTCTCCCTTCAGATGACAACTATACTGGATTCTATACCAGAACCTAAATGCAGTTTCTGTGAAGAGATCTCAGCTCATCTTCTGGCAGTGAATGATGCCATCAAAAGTTACTTCCCAAGACTGGATGGCCGCTGTACTGGTGCATGGATCTATAGACCCTTTTCAATGATGGACAAGGCCATCAGTGATACTGATGTTGCTGCAAAGGTAAAACTTTTTCAAATTTGTGAGGATACTCAGTTAAAAGTCAATTTTTCTGAAAAAGAACTTCCAACATTTTAGGCAAAACTGAAGGACAACATCGGCCCGCCAGTGCCAGCGACACATAAGTACCATTCAAGTGTGATCGATGCCAGTGCCATCTGATTGCCCCCCCACCCATGCCAGTGGCACTTGAAAAGCACCCAGTACACTCTCAGAGTGGTTGGTGTTAGGAAGGGCATCCAGCTGTAGAAATATTGCCAGAGCCCGATTGCAGCTTCCTGGCTTGCCAGTCTTCAGTCAAATCGTCCAAACCATACCAACATGAAAAGCAGACGTTAAATGATAATGATGTATAATTATATATAATTATAAATTGTTACACCATTGAAAGTTTAGGTAAACTTCATCACTCTCTCTCCACACAAAAATGAAACTCATTTCGGCACCAAAAATTGCAATGGGAAAATGCTTTAGTTTTTCAAATCTATTCTGCAATCTGGAATTATTATATATATTATATCCAGTGATTTTAAGACGT
>NC_068987.1:42159536-42164019 GCF_001194135.2 Octopus bimaculoides
ATTTTTTTTGAAAAAATTTTTTCGGATTCCTACGTTTTAGATGTCGGAAATTACGATTATACAAAAAAAAAAAAGTTTTTAAATTTCACCCTAATTTAAATTTTTGATTTTGTTTACTTTATAGAGATTGTAGCGAATTGACAAACATATGCAAATCGAAATTTAATAGACAGAAACATTAAAGTGAAAAGAATTTGCGTTTTACTTGTGTTTGCCTTAAATAATCGTAAATTATAATTTAATATAAATTAAATATACACCATTTTATGAGAAACAAACAATGTTTAATAATTAATGATATAAAGTTTAATAAGGGACTCAAATTTCACCCTCTCCACCAATTTTAAATTTTGAACTTTTACACCCATTTATTTATGTACCTGTCTATTTATCCCTGTCCGTTTATTCATAAAATATATTTGTCAACTAAACGTGGCGGTCCTATAGAAGACAATGTTATTGTTTTGTTTTGTTTTACCCAGGAAGACATTCACATCTATATCTCTTTATACACATATCTATATGCTCATTGGATTTAAAATTTTGAAAACGTGGTTTCTTGCATATTCCAAATCTCCGTCATCTAAAACATAAGGGAAAAAAATTTCGAAAAAGTTCAAAATTTTAAGGACGTAGTGGTGGTGGTGGTGGTGGGGTATTTATTAATTATTTTTTTTGCATAGTCCTTCCTGATCTCAGACATCTAAAACGTAGGGATCCGAAAAAATGCATTTTTCAAGGAGAGATGCGAAACCGAATTAGCCCAGGAGGTCATTCAACGAAAAAAAAAAATTCCAATAATTCCGGGATGGCAACCCCCACTTTCTTTCTTCTCCGAACAAAAATAAGGGGCTTGCAGCTTATTAGGAGGTCAGGGTACTTGATTCCACGCAAAAAATCCGAAGTTTTTGGTTTTTATTAGTGAAAATCGTGCGGGTGAAAGGATCAAATAATACCGAAATCTGTAGTTATGCCTTTGTTTCTGGTTATACGTTAGAATTTGAAGACAAATTTATACATACAACTCAACGAAACAAAACGTATACTCGTGTAGTGTCACTCACCCTTCGGTCCCAATTATAATACCTCTCCCATTATCCCGCCATCCGCTCATTTTCATGATCCAAGTGAGAGGTGTGTAGTACTTTTTTTTCATATCTGAAACTATGTGAACCACAGCAAGAAAAACTTAAAAGTTGATTAATGGTAATTCTAAAGAACTTTTCGATCGTTACTTGAAAGAATTTCAGATCACATATGAACATAGTGGTCAAGTATTCTAAAAATATTATAATCGTTTTTTTTTGGAATTATTTTATCTCTTTATTTCATGGATTTACTGTTCCATAAGAAAAAGAAAAACAAATTTCCATGAGTAAAATTATTGCTCTAACAATATTAAATTTAATTACTTGCAAACTCATATTACAATAACATGGTACTACTAAAGCAGCGCGGACCCGAACGCACAGTCGCGCTAGCTAGTCTTGAGTGGTCGATCCTAACCCTAACCCGCGTGTGCAAATGAATACGTGTTTAGGGTTAGGGTTAGGATCGACCACTCACGACTAGCTAGCGCGACTGCGCGTTCGAGTCCGCGCTGCTTTAGTAGTACCCAATAACATTATAAGAAATCTTTTAATTGCAAAACTAAGAGACGCTTCAGTTTGTGTGAAAAGGACAAAATTAAGTTAATTACTGTCTTATTTCAAGCCATAAGAAATATTAGTTGAATAATTTCTATTATCTTAATACACAATTAGATTTAAATCTCTATTCGGTCGTCTGACCAGCGAGAAGATAATTCTCCCTATAATTTCGCATATCGAACAACACCAATCATCTTAAAGAACAACGCAATAACTTCTAAAACTGTACCAAAATATATCGTCAATGGCAAACGCTGTGGACACATCGGAAAAATAGTTTGAGAAAATAAAAATGGCACGCTATATTCAAACATCAAGAAGAATAACAAATTTTGGAAGTCTTTTTTTTTTTCAATTATTTTAAAACAAGTATGCAAATTTGAAAGCAATAATGGATTTTCTTGTCGATTTTAATGCAATATAACAATAATTCATTATTGTTATTTATTACTTCGTTCTGAGAATTTCTAGAATTTAGAAGAGCTGTTCAAAACAATGACTTACCGCAAGTACAGCGATGTACTTCGAACTTTTCCTTCCATTCATCTGCTTTAGTCTGCAAAGAACAGAGAAAACTTTCTATTTCAGAAACGATGTTTGGAGCTAAGTTATCTAACCATTTGCAATCAGTTAAAAACCGACGAAATTCATCCATGGCTATAGAACTACATGCATTAACCGTTTTTTAACAACTATGACGCTAAAGAAAGCGGAAACGGATATTGGTATTCAGGACAACTTCCGGTCCTAACACGCGGTACATAATGTCAGAAATCCTTCGAATATTTTTTTGTAATATAATTATGGATAAGATGAAGTCATCAATTCTACATTTAAAACGAAATGAATACAATCTCAAAATCTTCAATGTTTGTTTTGTTTATTCCTCTTCTGTATTGACGAAACTTTAACATGTTTTCATTTAGGGAAAAGGTGTTAAGAGGAATGCAAAACCTTTTATTTTGAGAAGTAAAAAATGGGCTGAAATATATTTGTGTTCATTTGACAAACGGTCCTCTTATTACTTTTTTGTATGTGGAAATCTGTTGAGGCTCATAGCAGTTCATAGGAAGTTGTGCAGGCATAACTACAGATTGGTGCCCTGTGACTTTATTTCGCCATAACTTCGGAAAGTAGTGCATATTTTGTAAATAAAATAATGTAGACAAGTTTTCGACGATATTGATTACAATTATGTTGATAAAATTTAGGATAAACTGAGAGAAGAATTGGATTGTTCCTCTCGCCTTGACTTGACTTACTGCCTACGTCCAGAATGAGAGCGTTTTTCACTTTTCCGTTTCCAAATAATTAGTTGAAATTCTAACAAACGTCCTACAAAATGACATTCGAAAATATGAATTTTAAAGAGAGTTCTAAGAAAACAAACTTGGGAGAAGAGAACCCCCAAAAGCGCATTTCTTCCAAATTTCATTGAAAAGTATGCACTTTTCAGAAAGGGAGCAATGATGAGTAGAGGCAGTAAACTATGTATGAAATAAGGTCATGAGTCACGAGGGAATTAGACCATTGATGTTTCAAGCAAGATCCTGTTACAGAACTCATCTTCATGATGCAAGACCAAATTCTTATTTTAATCAATGTTTTTAACTTTTTCATTGATAATGTTAAAACATCACTAGTTCCTGAAGGTTCTAAGTTTAGTTTATTTGTACTACTCAGAAAATCATTAGTTACTCAGTACTCTCCAGACTATCCACAGTCCTGCCAGTAGTACAACTTGTCCCACTTCTTATCATATACTTTGTCCTATACTGTTGTGAACAGTAACCCCATCCCTTCACAAGATGAGGTCAGTCCTCACCTTCAGGAATCTCATTGGTCCACTATTTAGTTGTCTACAACATAGTTTAGGGTTTCAGAAATCCTTAGCAGAATGTCAGCATTGCATAAGTTATTGGATCGCTTTACAATATGGCTGAACCATTTCAGTCACTTCTTGATACCTCAATAATTTTGTATACCATATGAAGAGCTGTGTAAGGAAATATTACTACACTTGTTTTGTAGTAATATTCATTATAGTGTTTGCAGTCTATAAACTGTAAACTCTATCTTTCATAAACTTTTTAAGATTTTATGTTTTCTGTTTCTGTGAGGTAGATGTAATAAGGAGAACAAGGGCATAGTGCAACCTAACATTGAGTCACTAGTGGGTATCCCATCTGCTCTTGATCTTGTTTCTTAGTCTTCCAAACATAGTAGTTTGTGAGTCTTCTTTTCACATATTCTGTGCAATTTGGTTGTATTCTGTCAGGAAACAATATTGGTATTTGATATTGATATTTTACTGATTTAATACATACAAATTGTTTTAAAATTCATTTTGCTTGATTAGGCCAAAGGGAGTAAGAAAATATACAGTGATTTCAATAAGTCATATTTTTGAATTAACAATTAAATTGAACTTCAAAGCTTCATCAGAGAGTCAGTAAGTCCATAATGGTAAGAATACAAGGTAAAAAGTAAAGAAGTAAAGTCCAAGGCTATATTCAGAAGGACCTCCAAAGTAGAAACAGCTGTAAGAGTGGAGTTGTATTTATTTATTCCTATGATTATAATAAATAAATTTTACTGATGTATGTCAACTGAATCTCATCTCCATTTTCTTCCTTCCCTTATATAAATTCTGGATAAAATTTTGTTTGCCTCCACTTGTACCTACTATTCAGTTGTATTATTGCCTTGCAACAGTAAGTCTTTGAATATAAACAGGTATCCTACCAGTAGTATATTGGACATTTCTTATCCCTCAGATAGTTGTCTAACCTCTAAAACTTATATATACTATATATATATATATATATATATAT
>NC_068987.1:42165404-42168354 GCF_001194135.2 Octopus bimaculoides
AAATGGTGCTATTTCCGTGCCCCCGGCACGGAAGCCAGACAGCTGGTGCTCAGGCAACGATCACACTCGGACGGTGCTCTTAGTGATCTACTGGTCCAGGTACCATCATGATTTCGCTTTCGCTTGCCCCAACAGGTCTTCGCAAGCTGAGTTTGGTGTTGAATGAAGGAGACGTTGGCATGGGTGCCAGTCTACAAATTTAGTTTGATTTCGATTTCACTTGCCTCAACAGGTCTTCGCAAGCAGAGTTTAGTGTCCAAAGAAGGAATCTTACACATAAGTGGGCTGGCTACATCCCAGGCAGAGACCTCAGATTTTGGTCTCACTTGGCTTGCCAAGTCTTCTCACGCACAGCATATTTCCAAAGGTCTCGGTCGCAAGTCATTGCCTTGGTGAGGCCTAATGTTCGGAGGTCGTGCTTCACCACCTCATCCCAGGTCTTCCTGGGGCTGCCTCTTCAACGGGTTCCCTCAACCGCTAGGGTGTGGCACTTTTTCACACAGCTATCCTCATCCATTCTCGCCACATGTCCATACCAGTGCAATCGTCTCTCTTGCACACCACAACTGATGCTTCTTAGGTTCAACTTTTCTCTCAAGATACTTACACCCTGTCAGGTATGCACACATTACTCATCCATCGGAGCATATTGGCTTATTCATTGCGAGCTTACGCATGTCCTCAGCAGTCACGGCCCATGTTTCACTGCCATGTAGCATGGCTGTTTGTACACATGCATCATACAGTCTGCCTTTTACTCTGAGTGAGAGGCCCTTTGTCGCCAGCAGAGGTAAGAGCTCTCTGAACTTTGCCCAGGCTATTCTTATTCTAGCAACTACACTTTCAGCGCACCCTCCCCCACTACCAACTTGGTCACCCAGATATCGAAAGCTATCAAATACGTCCATTTTTTCTCCCTGGAATGTGACAGAAGTTGTTTTCTGCACATTTTCAGTGTTTATTGCACCTGAATATCTGCCACATACAAAAACTAACTTCCTAGTTAACCTGCCTTTGATATTGCTGCCCCTCTTATGTGTCCATGGCTTGCACTGAGTACATCTTATAGAGTTTCTACCTACACCTTTTCTAGAGATCAAGCAGGGCCATCTACCTGAAGGGGATTGTGTTTTGTCTACCTTCCTACTTATTAGTACCTTGGTTTTAGCTAGGTTGACTCTAAGGCCCTTCAATTCTAGTCCCTGCTTCCACACCTAAAACTTCTCTTCTAGTTCTGATAGTGACTCAGCAATTAGTGCATATATATACATATATATATGTATGCATGTATGTGTGTGTGTGTATATATATATATATATATATATATATATATATATATATATTATATATACATATACAAAGTATGGGGGTTTAGTTCACAGGTGATCTAAACAATTAGGTGGGCTAGGTAAGTGCTGTAACAGATCACTAGGGCTCCAAGGTTTTAAAATAAATTAAGAATGAATTAAAGAATTAATATTTATTTCATAAAGTGATGAGGTAAGGTAGATAGAAGAGATATAGGAAAGATAGAAGAGATATAAAGAGGTATGTGTTAATGATCATAGGGGTTTGTATGTGGGTGCTATTCATGGGAGGAGAACTTACATTTAGATTTATGAAATAATTTAAAGGTGCGGAAGAATTTGTGCTTACACATAGTGAAGGCCTTATATTTATTAAGCGATTGTGAATTGTGGGTTAAAATTTTGAGGGCCTCTTTTAAGCAGTGTCCACAACTAGAGTGTTGGCCCTGATATGGGATACCCAAGTCTATTATAATCCAGGAAAGTTTATATTGTATTTTTCTATTAATCAGATGGTGTATGTGGTTGGATAGTGATATAGAATTGCTATTCTCTTTATATTTAAATGTGCATAATATCTGTGTTTAAAATTTGTGAAAGATCCAATGTAGTAGCTATAGGAGTTATTTACTATGTTGTGAATGGTGTATTGGGCTTGCAGTGGGCAGTCTGTCCCAAATCTGAAGTTGCAGTTATCAGTTCTACAATGATTAATTGGAGAGAAAGAAGAGGTAGTGCTGGTAGAGACTAGGGTGGTATTAGGTGAATCGATCATGATATTGCTGTTATTATTGCTGTCGTTTCTAGTATAAATATGAATGCCAGTGTTACCATTATTATTAGTTTCATCATTATCATTATCAGCATTGCTGTTGTAATTATTATTATCATTACTACTGGCAGCAACAGCAGTAACAGTAGCAGTAGTAGTAGTAGTAATAGCAGCAGCAGCAGCAGTAGTAGTATCATTGGTAATAGTGTTAGTATTAGTGGTGGTAGAGGAGGTGGTATTAGTGATGTTATTATTGCAGCTATTAGTAGTTGTGTTTGTCGTAAGAGTGTTAGTAGTAGTACTATTTTCAGTAATGATAATATTGCCATTGGTGTTAGTATTAATATTATTGCTAGTCCTATTAGGAGTTGAAGTATATGTATTATTAGTTGTAGTGGTTATAATATAGTTAGTATTGTTAGTATCAGTGTGTCTATTAGTGTGTGTGTGTGTATATACATATGTGGATGAAGGTATATACATACATGTACATATATATGCATATACTCATATATTGTTTGTATCATGACAGAACGCACGCGTTAACCTTTATACAGTAAGTTTTAACTATTTTTCTAACGCGACTCTCTCTATATCTATCTCTATCTCCCCCTCTCATTCTTCCCTCTACTGTTCTTCGCCTCTCCCTGTCACTATCTCTCTATCTCTCGCTGCTCGTCCTTCACCTCCCACTGTTACTACTACTATCTCTCTCCCTCTCTACCTCTCATTGCTCATTTTCGTTCTTGGACTCCTCAAGCTCGCACGTACGTCTTTGCCCCTCCTGTTCGTGCTTCACAGCGTTCAATACATACACACTTCACGTCTGGCTGTACAGCCTTTTTGTTTGTTTATTTCACCATTTCGTTTT
>NC_068987.1:42168740-42174804 GCF_001194135.2 Octopus bimaculoides
TATATATATATATATATATACATATATATATATATATATATCATCATCGTCGTTTAACGTCTACTTTCCTTGCTGGCATGGGTTGGATGGTTTGACTGAGGACTGGTGAACCAGAGGCTGCACCAGGCTCAATCTGATCTGGCGAAGTTTCTACAGCTGGATGCCCTTCCTAATGCCAACTACTCCGAGAGTGCACTGGGTGCTTTTACGTGCCACTGGCACGAAGGCCAGTCAGGCGGTTCTGGCAATGATCACACTCAAAAGGTGTTTTTACGTGCTGCCTGCACAGAAACCAGTCCAGCGGCACTGGCAACTACCACGCTAGAATGTTGTTTTTCACGTGCCACCAGCATATGTGCCAGTAAGGTGACACTGGCAACGATCATGCTCAAATGGTGCTTTTCATGTGACACTGGCACAGGAGCCAATCTGTGACCACGGCAACAATCACGCTTGAATGTGCTTTTAACGTTCCACTGGCATAAGTGCCAATCAGGCGGTACTGTCATTGGCCACATCAGCAATTTTGATTTGTTTACACTTGCCTCAATAGGTCTTTGCAAGCAAAGTTCATTGTTCAATGAATGAGGGGTATTCATAAGTGGGCTGGTTGCACCCCACGTTCGGATGTGCTTTTAATGTTCCACTAGCATGAGTGCCAATCAAGTGGTACTACCATCAGCAATGTCAGCAATTTTGGTTTTGATTTCACTTGCTTCAATAGGTCTTCACATGCAATGTTTAATGTCCAATGAATGAGGGGTATTCATAAATGGGATGGTTACACCCACTGGCATAGGCCATGGGCTATGGTCTCACTTGGCTTGTTGGGTCCTCTCAACCACAACATATCTCCAAAGGTCTCGGTCACTAGTCATTGCCTTGGTAAGGCCCAATGTTCGAAGGTCATGCTTCACCACCTCATCCCAGGATTTTCAGTGTCTACCTTTTCCACAGGTTCCCTCAACTGGTAGGGTGTGACACTTTTTCACACAGCTGTCCTCATTCATTCACAGCACATGACCATACCAGTGTAGTTGTCTCTCTTGCACACCACATCTGATGCTTCTTAAATCCAACTTTTCTCTCAGGGCACTTACGTTATGTCGTGTATGCACACTGACATTACACATCCATCGGAGCATACTGGCTTCATACCTTGTGAGGTTATGCATGTCCTCAGTAGTCACAGTCCATGTTTCACTGCCATGTAGCATGGCTGTTTGCACACATGCATCATACAGTCTACCTTTTACTCTGAGCGAGAGGCCATTTGTCACCTCCAGAGGTAAGAGCTCTCTGAACTTTGCCCAGGCTATTCTTATTCTAGCAGCTGCTGGCTTGGTCCCCTAGGTAATGGAAGCTATCAACTACTTCTAGTTTTTCTCCCTGGATGTGACAGAAGCTGTTCTCTGCATATTTTCTGTGTTTATAGCACCCAAGCATTTGCCACATACAAAAACTATCTTCCTAGTTAGCCTCCCTTTGATATTGCTGCACCACTTATGTGTTCATAGCTTACACTGGGTACATCTTATGGAGTTTCTACCGATGCCTTTTCTACAGATTGAGCAGAGCCATCTACCTGAAGGGATTCGTGGTTTGTCTGCCTTCCTACTTATTAAGACTTTGCTTTTAGCTAGGTTGACTCTAAGGCCCTTCAATTCTAATCTTTGCTTCCACACCTGGAACTTTTCCTCTAGTTCTGATAGTGACTAAGTAATTAGAGCAAGGTCATCAGCATAGAGGAGCTCCCAGGGGCATCCTGTCTTGAATTCCTCTGTTATCACCTGGAGGACTATGATGAATAAGAGGGGGCTGAGGACTGATCGTTGGTGGACACAGACCCCTACTCAGAATTCTTCATTGTATTTGTTGCCAACCCTCACCTTACTGACACCATCCCTGTACATGGCTTGCACAGCTCTCCCTAACCATTCATCTATCCCTAGTTTCCTCATTGACCACCAGATGAGAGATCGGGGGACCCTGTCAAAGGCTTTCTCCATGATAACGAAAACCAGGTACATAGGTTTATCCTTGGCCAGGTATTTCTCCTGCACCTGTCTTACCAGAAATATAGCATCAGTGGTGCTTTTCTCTAGCACAAACCCAAACTGTATTTCATCTAGACTGACTCTCTCCCTAATTAGTTGGGCTATGACCCTCTCCATGACCATCATTACCTGATCCAACAACTTGATACTTCTGTAATTATTTGTATCTAAAGCATCACCTTTACCTTTGTAACAGTTGACTATGGTGCTGCTACACCAGTCATTGGATATGACTCCTTCATGTATCACCTGGTTAACTATACGGGTGACTAGGCTATAGCTGACACTGCCAGATAATTTGAGCATCTCTGTGGTGATTTCTAAATGGCCGGGGACTTTCCCTGTCTTTATACCCTTAATTGCTTTATCTACTAAGGTACTGTCAATTCGAATAGCTGATCCTTCTGTTGGGTCGACATTCGGCAGACTTTCTTTCTCCCATTCATTCTCTTTATTTAGCAACCTTTCATAGTGGCATCTCCAAACCTCTCTTTGCAGCCTCATTTAATGCAAGTGAACCATAATCCATGCAGACACATTTCTCTTTTACGACATCACGATTCTCTCTCACACACTGTCTTGCAACACAAAATACCTCAAGTCTTTAGTCCTCACGGCACAGAACATTGGCAAATTTTTTCTTATCTGCTTCCCCTCTGGCTAAATAAACCTTCTCCTAGCTTCCCTTCTAGCAGTCTGATACAATTCTCTGCAATCACCATTCTTCCAGTCCTTCCATGCCTGTTTCTTTTCCCTAATAGCCCTGTCAACAATATTGTTCCACCACCATGTTTCCTTGGGTCGAGAGGGGACTGTGCACCATCCACAGATCTGGTCAGTGGCCCTCAGCAGGTTGTCCCGTAGAAACCGTCAGTTGTCTTCCACATCATGTGATGCTATATTCCCTTCTATTTCGTCAAAGGCTTGAAGTAATATGTCTCTAAATCTTTGTCCAATTGCAAGATCTTTAAGCTTCCAGACCCTTCTCCTCCATGCTGGTCATCTTCTGGGCATCCATTTAGCCCTGATCCTGAAGTTGCTAACTACTAGTCTATGTTGAAGGGTACATTCTTCAGCTGGGATGGTTTTGGCATTTATAAGTAGTCCTCTTTCCTTTTTTCTGGCGAGGATGTAGTCAATTTGGCTAGTGTGTCTGCCAGAATGGTAGGTGACTAGGTGACTGGCATGTTTACTGAAGTTAGTATTGCAAACCATAAGTTCATTTGCTTTGCAGAACCCCTACAGCCTGGTTCCCTCCGCATTGTGGAAACCAAAACTATAGCTTCCATGTATGCCATGGAAGCCCCCTGTATGTTGTCCAACATGTCCATTGAAGTCACCAGCCACAAAGAGAAGGTCTCTGACATTCATCAATGAGGTAGTCTGCAAGAGGGTACCATAAAATCAGTCTTTCTGTCCATTGGGTAACCCCGGCTGAGGGGCATAGGCCAAGATAATGGTTGCTAACCCGTGATGTAGCACTACTCTAATCTTAAGTATTCTATTTCATACTCTGGTTCCAGAGTATGCGATAGAATACTTAAGTGGTTCCAGAAATTCCAAGCTAAAAACTACAGCCTAGAAGATGAGTCTTGTCCTGGAAGATCTGTAGAGCTCAATGAGGATGTCCTGCAAACCCTAGTGGACCAAAATCCCATCATAACTTTTGAGGATTTGGTCATTCAATCATTCATTGACAACTGCATTCCATCAGAAAAGTCAGTAAATTGGGTCAATGGGTTCCTCACAAACTTTCCGAGTCAGAAATGAATGTGTGCTCTTCTTTGCTGCCATTTCTCGCGAATGACCTTTTTTTTAACCAAATAGTGACTAGTGATAAGAAATGGGTTCTCTATAAAAATGTCAAGTGCTGAAGACAGTGTGTAGGGAAAGGAGAAATATTGACACTCCTGGCTAAAGGAGGTTTTCACCCACATAAGATGTTGTTATCTGTTTAGCCCACTTTGAACTTTTAAACCCAAACCAAACAATAACAAAGGACATCTACACTTGAGCGACTTGAATCAACGCTAGAAGAAAAACAACCATCTTTGGTTTCAAGATGAAAGATGTTCTTCCATCAGGATAATGCTCGGCCACATACAATGAGGATGATGTTCCAAAGGCTGGAGCAGTCTCAATGGGAAACAATGCCCCACCCACCATATTCACTGGACATTACCCCATTTCATTATTATTTCACAGTCTTCAAAATCATTTGAATGGAAAAATATGAATCCTGTTGATGAGGTTAGAACAGTACTGGAGAAGTATTTTTCATCATGGACAAGTGGATTTTAGAAGAGGGGCCTTGATACCAGATAGATGGAAGAGCATTGTAGAAAATGAAGGAGAGTATATTTTAGATTAAAAAAGAACTTTGCTTATCTTAATTTTGAAAAATAAAAAAGTTTAAAAAAACCTGCATTATTTATGAGATGACCCAATATATATATATATATATATATATATATATATATATATGTATGTATGTATGTATGTAAGTATGTATGTATGTATATATTAGGTCGTTAAGTATGAAATTTGTAGTAAGGTATATTATAAACTTTGACAGCTGCTCATTTTGTGCAATTATTTTATTTTGACAATTTTTATTTTTTGTTAGAAAGCTGACACATCTATTTCTTTATTCTAACTCATTTTGCTTGTTATAAAATGTTTATAAATCGTTTTTGGTATTTTTGTTTAGAGATGGATAAGTCAGAAATTCATAGTTTTGAAATATGATTTCTTTCTTGGAAATAAAGCATCACAGACAGCTCAGAATATCAATGGAGTATTTCATTCTAATGTTATTACACAGCATACAGTATCAAATTGGTTTGCAAAATTGCGTTCTGGTAACTTTGACCTCGCAAATGAGCAATGTGGTTGACCAAAAACAAAGGTGAATAATAACAAACTAAAAGCCACCGTCAAATCAGATCCATCTCAAAGTGCCTGTAAATTATCAATGTTGTTTGGCGTTAGCAAGCAAACAATATTGACTCATCTAGTTCAAATCAGTAAAGTGAAAAAGTTGGATAAGTGGGTTCCACATGATCTCAATGAAAATCAGAAACAGCAACGTTTGGAAGCCTGCATTATGCTACTTTTTTGTCACAAAAATGAATCATTTTTGAATTGAATTGTAACATGTGATGAGAAATGGATCCAATACAACAACCATAAACGTTTAGCACAATGGTTGGACTAAGATGAGCCACCAAAACACAGTCCAAAAAGCAAAATTCATCAAAGCCTTCACCATCATCACCCAAAATTTACCAATGCTACATAAGGACCCCAAATTAAAGGAAATTTTACACACACATAAAATCATTAAAAGCTACAAACAACCGAAATCACTAAAAAAGATCCTCACAAAGGCAAAATTATTTTCCAAAATAACAGATGCAAAAGTGAAAAAATGTGGTTGACCAAATTGTGCAACATGCCCAAACCTTCTAGAAGGATCAGAATTCCTTTCCAAAGAGGGACAAAAATTCAAAATCAAATCTAACTTTACTTGTGCTTCAGAAAACCTGATTTATGTCATAAGATGCTCGGGCTGCCACCAAAACTACATAGGGTCCACGGGACTATCGCCCAGATACAGATGCACTCTGAATCAACAGAAGATTGCATTCCCAGAATACAAAATGTACATATTGAGAAAAGCGCAAAACAAATGCTACCACAATTTGTAATCTTTCCATTCTATCAATGTGCCATTGGAACACCAACATAAATTAGATTAAATAAGGAAACTCACCTCATTGAAAAAAATATAAAGCAAAACCTAACCACCTGTAACATTCTATTCCTTCTAAACCAAATCATGTTAAATTAATCAAACCTAGTCATCCCCAACATTTTTGATTATCTCCCTTATACCGGAAAAAATCCCTGGTTACCTTCCCCTATCTGGAACTCCATATTTTACACCATAGCGAGGACATGATACGATATAGATAAAGAAATTTGAGAAATTTGAAAAGAAAATA
>NC_068987.1:42176871-42181706 GCF_001194135.2 Octopus bimaculoides
CACACAAAGTAAACGGAATTTAAAAAATCTAATTACTGCACTGGAAAGTTCAGATCGAGAAAATTCCATTGATGTAAAAATTTTTACGAAAAAGTGGAAAATGTGGATTTCTATAAACATTCAAAAAGGCTTCACACAAACACACAATTTCAGATTTATATATTAAGAAGATTATCTATCTATCTATCTATCTATCTATCTATCTATCTATCTATCTATCTATCTATCTACATCTCTCTCTCTCTCTCTATTGTTTTGTTTTTTTTGTCTTTGTTGCCATACACATTCACTAGCTTTCTTACATAGACCTTTTTGGGGGCAACCAGATCGAACCATCTCAAGTGTAACTGCCCGAAATGGTTGTGACTTTTGGGACTTGACTGAGGAAAGTAAGCCACGAATAACCCATCTTTTTTTGGCTGTCCTTCTAATTGTTGTTTCTCTTGTCTGCCTTTGTATTGTTTATCTGTCTGAATGTTTTAATGCCTTCTATTGTGTTTTTGTTCCATTTTTATATTTATATATATATATCAACCCTTTCACACTTCATTCATTCCACTCTTCATTCTTTCATTCCACCTCTCTCACATTTCCTGGCCTTCTCTTCATGCTCACTTTCCCTCCTCTTTCACTTCACTGTGTCTCTTTCATTTTTTTTTCTCGCCCCTACTTAATTCTTCTATTCCTCTGTCTCTAACTCCTCTCTTCTCTTCCCATGTGACCGGTGTTCGGCCAGGCCTGACCTTTCTTTCTTGGTTTGACTACCATCCAACAACAACTATATTCCTCCCTGTGCCTGTCAAATCTTATGTCCCTGCCATAAGGCTTTACTTCCACACATGCCAGCTTAATTTAATTCATCTTTAGTCGAAAGATACCTGTTGTTATGTCCTGTTAATTGCATTTGTATTTGTGTAACATTTCTCTTTTTTTTTTTCTTGTCCTTGTTTTCATATACATTCGCTGCTTTCTTCCAAGGAATCTAATGCTCTTAGCTTAGTTTTTCCTTGGGGCTGGCCAGATTGGAGCAATCTCGATTATAACGAGCCGAAATTGCAAAGATAATCTGGAACTCAACCGAGGATAGAAAACTCCAAATGACCCGTCCTTGTTTTCTCTGTATCGTCTATCTGGATGTTTTGTTGTCCCTTTTTAGCATCACCTAACTGTCTGGATTTTTTGCGTTCTTGTCCCATTTTTGTATTTTATATATATATATATATAGTGGCATATATGTACACCTTTGTGCTCACCTTATAGTAGGTATGTATCTAAATTTTGTACCACTCTTACTCTATCTTTTATTCCCTCTCTCATTTTTCTTTCTTTTTCTCGCTCTCCCTCTCTTACATTTCTTGTCCCCCCCTCTTTCTTTAACTCCCACTATTTCCCACTCATTTATCTCCCCTGTACTTTTCTCTTTGTCTCTGATTTTTTTCTAATCCTTCAATCCCGCTGCTCCCTACCCATCTCTCCTCCTTCCACGTGACTGGGGTCTGGCCAGCCATAATCTTTCTTTCTTGGCCTGACTGCCGACCACCAAGAGTTCTTATGTTCATCTCCTATGTTCCTGCCCTTAGGCTTTCACTTCATACACACCAGCTCAATCTGATTTGTTCTCAGTCGAAAGACAACTGTTGTTATTTCTTGTTGTTTGTATTCATAATTGTGTACCATGTTCTCCGTTTTTTTTGTTTTTTTGTCTTTGTTGCCGTACACATTCACTACCTTTCTTACAAAGGGGTCTAATGATCATGAAATGGTCGTGACTTCTGGGACTTGACTGAGGAAAGAAAGCCATGAATGACCCATCTTTTTTTGCCTGTCCTTTTAATTGTTGTTTCTCTTGTCTGACTTTGTATCGTCTATCTGTCTGAATGTTTTAATGCCCTCTATTGCATTTTTGTTTCATTTTTATATTTACATATATATACATACACACACACACACATGCACACACACACACACACACACACACATATATATATACATGCACACATACACACACACACACATACATATGTATAAGTAATTATTATGACTCTGGATATATGTCTATTAGTATGCCGATTAAAGCACATTCTTCCTTCTTTTAACTTTCGGTTTATATCCTTTTGTAGGTTTTATTCTCTATCCTTTATCATTTTAATTTATGTTTTTTTGTTCAATGTCAACTGTACCCAGATCTATTTGCAGGTTGTAACACCAAAATTATTCTGCCCTCAGTCAGTGTACCCATATACTATGAACGAGTAGAACATGCCAAGAGGAACTCAGTATGTGTTTTTATGCCAAACACCTGAGGTGACACAGGCTACACTGACTGATGCAAAACAACTAAATGCATAAGGGACAGCTGCAAGTTGGATCAAAACAATTGTCATGTTGAATAAAGATTTGTACCTAATCCAATTTTCATTTCCCTCATCAATCATATATATCTATACATTTAATGGAAAATTAAGATAAATACCAAAATAAATATTTAATTCCTACATACATTGCACTTTTGCATTTATTTGGTGTTCAGCGTTGGATGTTCCTAGTGCATTGGGATGCCTAACTTTAATGGATCATCAAGGGAAAAGGGCTTTTTGATGACAGTATATATATTTTGATGCTTGTGTATATATTTTTATTAATAATCATTAGAATGTTCAAGCATTTTAATGAGTAAATAGTAAACTTCAATCTGTCCGTTATATATGCACATTTGTTAGATGCTTGGCATTTCAACATACATTAACACAAACTTGCAGTGAGACCAGTTGTACTTTCTGTGCTTGAGATCACCTTGGAAATGAAGATCCAAAATGGACATTATCAACACTTCATGCTCTTGCTTTTTTTAAAAGCAAGACAGTTGTAGAAACCTGCAGGAGATATGCACTGAGAAGATGCTGTGTACAGAGAAGATGCCGTTAAAGAATGTGAGTGCCAGAATTGGTTTTCAAAATTTCAATTAGGAAATTTTTCATTTTAAGATGCACTTTGCTCTGGCCTGCCAAATGAGAATAATAGTGACACCAACTCCAATTATACAACCTGGATGAGTGCAGAAAATACCCCAATATCCAAATCAAGTGTTGAAAACCTAGTTATGTTAGCAGGCTTCATCTTTGGGCCTCATATCAGTTGAATGAGACTATCTGTGTCCATTTGTTGCAAAAACATGAAGAAAATGATCCTATTTTAAAGAGAATAGTGATAGGTGATAAAAAATGGATCGTCTATAACAATGTGAAGTGCAAATGATCATGAAGGAAGCATGGTGAACCACTGCAAGCAACCCCCAAAGGGGGACTCTAACTGAAGAGGGTTATACTTTCAGTTTGGTGGGAGTAGAAGGATGTCATCTTTTAAGAACATTTTCCCATGGATGATCATAATTCAGATGTGTACTGTGATTAGCTGGATAAATTAAATTCAGTGATCCGCCAGAAGTATCCAGCCTTGCTAATCATAAGGGCATTGTCTATCATTATGTCAATGTCAGATCATACATTTCTTCAAAACACAGCAGAGGTTACTGAGGCTTGGCTAGCAAGTTTTGCCACACCCTTCACATTCACCCAACCATTCACTTTCAGGTTTCCTCTCAAAATTCAATGAATGGACAGACCTTCAACTCTGCAGAGGTTGTAAAAATTCACCTGGAAGAGTTTCTCACCAGTAAAACAGAAAATTCTTCCAGCAGGAAATAATGGATCAGCCCATAAGATGGCAGAAGATGCTGAAACAAAACGGCAAGTATATCGTTGATGGGATAAATTGCTTTGTGTTTAAAACTTTTGTGTTATTTTCACTTAAAAAAAGTGAATGGACTTTTTGGCTAACCCAGTATATATTTATATAGATATTTATATCTATCTACATACATATATACATATGTATATCTATTTATCTATCTATCTATCATCATCATCATTTAACATCCATTGTCCATACTAGCATGGGTTGGACCATCTACCTACCTACCTACCTACTTACCTACCTACCTATCTACCTACCTAACTACTTATGTGCCTACCTACCTACCTACCTACATACATACATACATGCAGACAAACAGACAGATAGACTGACAGGCAGACAGAAAGACAGACAGACAGACAGACATGGGTATATGTTAATCATTCTCATCTTTCAATGTCTGTCTTCTATGCTGGCATGAGGTCATAGTAACCAGTATACCAGAGGACTGCGCCAAGTTCCACTGTTTGCACTGACATAGTTTTTACAGCTGGATGACCTTCCTAACACCAACCACAAATAGAGTGGACTGGGTGCTTTCTATATGACACCAGTACTGGTGAGGTCTGCTTTGGCATGGTTTTAGAGCTGAATGCCCTTCATAACACCAACCACTTTACAGAGTGGACTGGTTGCTTATTACATAGTACCAGCACCAGTGAGATCACCAAATAACTCATTATCAATAGGTAATAGCTCTCTAAATTTCCTCCATTCTATTATTAGTCTAGCAACAATACTTTCAGAACATCTGCCACTGCTAATTTTATACATACATACATACATACATGCATACATGCATACATACAGATGCACACACACACACACACACACACACATGTTTTTTTCTTTTACTTGAACAGTTTTAGTCAGATAAATTGACCACTCGTTTTTTAAGTTTTAGTACATATTCTGTCAGTCTCTTTTGTCAAACCAGTAAGTTACAGGTATGTAAAGAAACCAATGTTGTTAAGGGGTAATGGCAAACAAACACAAACACAAGGACACACAGATATATATACACACATATGTGTATGTGTATATGTATATATATATATATATATATATATATATATATATAT
>NC_068987.1:42182228-42182653 GCF_001194135.2 Octopus bimaculoides
ATAGCATGTGGGACATGCAAAAATATAAAAAAGATATATGTCAAAAAACCCTTAAAAATATAAGGCACACGAAGAGCCTACAAACATTATAAATAGGTAGCTATAGACACTCCAATGCACATATATATGCGTGGGTTCGTGTGCACAGCCTTACTCGGATGTCCCCTTACTCCCATGTGTGCACATACAAGTTTTTATAAGCAAACATTCCACTACATACGTTGTTTGTGGCATCAGCGCTATTAGCCGTATCTAGAAAGCTGTAAGTGTTTTTTAGAAAGGAAGTTTTGTTGAGTGTGTGTGTGTCATTTCTATATATATTGGAAGGTTCTATGTAGAAGTTCATTTTATACAAGTTTTTAATGTTCCAGTAGCAATAACAGTGATGGTGACGATGATGGTGACAACAACAACAACAACAACAA
>NC_068987.1:42183441-42185447 GCF_001194135.2 Octopus bimaculoides
GTTCATCCTCTAATTCCTTATGTACTTTGTACTTCTATATGTAAACCAGGTTGGCAAAATAACATAGTCTGCCATAGACACCTGTGCTTTGGTTCTTTCTTTCTTTTTCTTTCTTTTTTTGTCACTTTTGCTATGAATTAAATTAATGAATTCAACGGGATACACCGTCTGCAAGTAGTTGGGTTCAGCATATTATCCTCCATTTTCTAATTGTTATACAAATTTTGGGTAAAACCTCCACTTTTACCCGCTCCCATTGATTGCACTTAGTATAGCACTAGTGTAGCAATAATTGGGTACCCTCCCAGCAGTATACTGGATAGATATTATCCCTTAGTGGGTTGAACCCCCAACCCCTAAAGCTGGGCTTCTTTCATTTTCTGTTTGCCAAATCCACTCACAAGATCTAGGTTGGCCAGAGACTGTTGTCAAAAGCACTTGCCCAAGGTGCCACTCAGTGGGACTGAACTCAGAACCATGTAAACCATGTGACTGGGAAGGAAATTCCTTATGACACAGCCATGACTTCACTTATCTATCTATCTATCTACACACACTCACACACACACATAATAGGTTATATAAGGACAAGGGAACAACAAATTATGTAATGAACATCATCAGCTTACAACTGTTTCTACTATAAGATGCAATGCACTCATAGTTGAATGCTTATGTATCACCTTATATGAAGTGCAATTTTATTTGGGAAAGTATTTATATGAATGGAAAATGTCACCAAAATAGAAAACCCAATTTGAAGGGGAAAAATCCCACTCCCAAAAATATGTAGATTTAGATAACTATGTGTATATATATTATATGTGTATATAGATGGGTTTATTGTATGCCCATCTGTATACATATCTATGCACATCTATATTCTAAGCAGAAGAGCCAGGAACTGACACAACCTACCAGTGTGAACATTTTCACACATCTATAGGAAGGGTGGCATCACTTTCCACCCAAAAGATTTTGCCCTTGTGGGATTTATTTTGGTGGAGAAAAAAGTCAAATACTTTTTGAATGCACCTTGTATAAATATGTATGTATGTATGTCTTACAATAATGAATAAAGAAATCTGTTTGAGATTTTTGATAGGAAATATTTTTATCATAAACAAAAAAATGTCATAATTATGAACAATAAACACCGAGATAGATCAAAGCTTATTGTAGTTGGACTAGGTATGATAACTGTCACTGTTGTGAGTCTCTTGATCTTAGCTGATCATTGTGTGTTGCTGTTGTCACCATCCATTGTTTTTGTGCTGTGACAGCACTCTGGCCTGCTGCTGGTTTTGCTATTGTCTGCTGTTTGCCATGTTCTGTGTCCAGTCTACTGTCTACCATCTAATAATCATAGTGGCTAAAGTGAGCTGAATATATAGTGGAGGTCTTGGTCAGAAAAAGCACACCAATGATAAAATTGCTGTTAGATTTGGTTCCACAGAAAGTCCTTGAATAGTCAAATTTTTTGATGATGGTAATATTTAATGCATTGCAATCATATTCTTAAGTTGTTTTTAGCTTTAGATATAGTGATCCGGATTTGATTTCTAAATCAAATATACCTGCTACACATATATACAAATAAATAAATATATCTTAATATATAAATCTGAAATTGTGTGTTTGTGTGAAGCCTTTTTGAATGTTTATAGAAATCCACATTTTCCACTTTTTCGTAAAAATTTTTACATCAATGGAATTTTCTCGATCTGAACTTTCCAGTGCAGTAATTAGATTTTTTAAATTCCGTTTACTTTGTGTGATTTAAGGGAGATTTGGCTGTTGTTTCTAGCAACTTTTATATTTCATCCCTGCTACCTGGAACGCCATTCTTACACACGCGCTCAACATAAAAATATAGAGAGTAAAAGTAAAAGAGGGAGAGGGAGAGAGAGAGAAAGTGATACATACAACGTCATAGATTAAACTTTCATCTCAGTATTCTTTACCTATTTTTCATAACATAGATACGTAAAAACACACACAACCAC
>NC_068987.1:42185666-42186176 GCF_001194135.2 Octopus bimaculoides
CGTATACACGTGCAAGTAAACACAATCATTCACATCGTGGTATATTTACAAAACATTGATGGCATAACTACAGAGTTGTATCCCCCAACTTTGGAAGGTCATAACTTTCATAAAAATGAATATTTTTTTCTGAAATTTTCTATGCATATATTATTTATTATGTAGATTCCAAATATACACAAATTTTCGGTGAAAATGTTTTGGAAGGGGGTGGGGTACAATATTCGGAAATTCCACTTAAATTCCTCTTAACTTCCAGGAAAATGAATATTTTTTCATGAAATTTTGTACAAATGTATCTTGATGTATGTACATTTCAAGCATGTAGGAAGTTTGAAGGAACAACTGCAGGTTATTTTTGAGAAAGTGTTCCCCACTCGGTGGTGTTTCGGAGCAAGTCGTCCATATTTGTCATTTTTCTCTATTATGTGCTTATGTGCATCCTTAGATTTCTAATGAAGTAATAGGCAGTGAAGAGAAGCAGTCATAAGAAAACTTTTAACTACCCCT
>NC_068987.1:42188230-42191164 GCF_001194135.2 Octopus bimaculoides
AGGGTTGGGTAATCGTGCGGGTGTTAATCTGAAAAATTACAGATATGTGAAAAGTACCGACACTGCCATCTATTATAACTTTTGTTGTTCTGTTTAATATATACATAGATTATGCCTCCAAAGAAGAGAGTTTGCTGGGGAAAGACAGCAACCGGTTTAAAATGACAGCCACAGACTGCAGTAATGCACCACATTCCAGAAGCTATTTTGAACATAATGCAAAATGGTGCATCAACATCTTCTGCCCAATCTGATAGAAATAAATATTTCCTTAAAACTTCATGCATTGTCCATCTTTCACATCCTATATATAACATGCCGTTATAACAACAAATTTTTATCGTCACTACTGCTGACTCTGACATTTCATATTATTGTGTACCTAACAAATCTTAACTGTAACAATTGGTGACCTTCGACTTCAACTAAAAACTTTATCGTTACACATCCATAATTCTCCATTTTCTTCTTTTCATCATTATACATGGTCATCAGAAAAGGTTTCCATGATTTTAGTTGTCAATTGCACTAGCTATAAGCAAGCGATCTGTATGAAATCAATGTGGCACTGTATAACAACTGTAGGAGTTTTGATATTTGCCACTGTGTTGGCTTTGAAATCACTATTTCACTAGTGAGTGTCTGGCCAGTCACTCCATAGCAGTCGTGGCAACTGAACAGCAGAAAGTGCAGTGTGTGTTGTGGCATGCTGAGTTTAAGTCAGTTGTTTTAGTGTAACATCATTTTTGGTGCACTTATGGACAAGATCCACCTACAGACAAAACCATTGTTCGTTGGTTTAACCAGTTTAAAGAAACTGGAAATGTAAACTTTAAGAAATCTCCAGGCCAGCCATGCACATTGGAAGAGAATGTCGGTGTTTGAGACTGCCGTGTTTGCATAATCCTAAGAAGTCCATCGCTTGACACAATTTGGAACTTCGTATGCCTAAAACAATTCAAAATGTGCTGCATAAACGCCTAAGACTGCATGTTTACAAAATTTGAATGAGACATAAAATTAAGGAAACAGATAGGTCTAAATGCATTGAATTTGCTGTAACGATGCTGAGAAAGATTGATGTTGATGATAGTTATCTTAACAGAATTTTATTTAGTGATGAAGCAACATTCCACATTAATGGTTGTGTAAGATGATAAATATTGGTTGGCACTGGAAAGGTGCCACACAATTCCTTACATAAATGTTTGAGGAAAATTAGCAGAACAAGAAAACATCCAAACATAAAAACAATCCTTTTATTCTGTATGTACAAAATTTACACCTCGGGACAATCAGTAGCCAGATCTGGTGTGGAAGCAGCAAAGTCGGAGTCAATCATACCTTGTGAAGGCATTCTTCACACTAGTCCAGCTACATTGGAGCTGGTCAAATAATGGTCAGCAGCAGAGGTGAACAGAGAGCTGCTGAGAACATGTCCGAGATACAAGTCTGAAATACAAGAGAACTCTGCTGCTGCTAGTTTTCTGCGCATGTGCATGAGGAAACTTCCGGCAGGTCTTCCAGAAGATTCCAACCCTGTGCATGCATGAAGACCCTCAAAATGACATCACTACAGTTGTGTTAACTGACATAACAATTGGATATGGGGACCTCAGCAACCCAACGAAGTTTTCCAGTACATTTGTGTTACACCAGAGGTTGATGTGTGGTGTGGACTTCTGCATGATCGTGTTGTTGATCCTTTCGTGTTTGCAGATTACAGGCGGCAGACACTGAAAGAAAAAAGGGAATAAGTGTAATTTTCCAGCTGGATTGAGTGCTGGCTCACTACAGCTATAATGTGCGACAAGCTCTCAACAACATTCCCTGGCCATTGGATTAGAAGAAATGGTCCTGTTTTGTGGCCACCTAGAAGCCCTGATCTAACTCCTACGGACTTTTTCTTTTGGGGTAATCTTAAGAACATTGTCTATGCAGAAAAAATCCAGAATCTGCAACACTTAAGAGAGAGAAGCCACGCAATGATAGCGACTGTGAATCCTGATATGATTCAGCGCACCTGGAGGGAGGTCGACTATCACTTAGATGTTTGCCATGCAACAAAAGGTACTCATATCGAAACCTTCTAAGAAAAATTTAAGATATTCTAGCAGGTCTATGGAGTCATCAGGAGAGAATGCACATTTTGGGGCCTTTCTTTTGTAGTGGCGCGAAATTATAGCCACCATTGAGGAAGTACTATTCTGCACATGCGCAGGGGACTTCACCACTGGAAACCCCTCGAGTGTGCATGCGTAGTAAAACTGGTACTTAAAGAGTGAGTTTCACTTTGTTAGGAGTTGCGCGACAGACCTTCTACGTGACAACTCCTCGCTCCTCAACGAAGCACTCTTCACCTCGATGACTTCGATGGTGATAGCTACTTGCTTCTCTGGCAGGCATCAAGAAAGCCCTTAACCTTCCAATACCAAATAACAACTTAACCAGCGGCTGCTAAGCTGAATTACAGGAATTGTGAAACCAAGCATCATCAAAAAAAATAAAACTTATTTTTATTATGTTGTAAAATTGTTCTAATGTCTCTTCATATATAATGCTGTTGAAAGGTGATAGGGAGAGACTAAAGTCTCTATGACAACTATCAAAACATTTACACTTTTAATTACATTATGGGCTGTAACTGCTGAGGACATACGTAAGCTCGCAAGGAATGAAGCCAGTATGCTCCGTTGGATGTGTAATGTCAATGTGAATACCCGTCAGAGTGTAAGTATCTTGAGAGAAAAGCTGAACATTAGAAGCATCAGTTGTGGCGTGCAAGAGAGACGATTGCGCTGGTATGGACATGTGGTGAGAATGGAGGAGGATAGCTGCGTGAAAAAGTGCCACACCCTAACAGTTGAGGGAACCCGTGGAAGAGGTAGGCCCAGGAAGACCTGGGCTGAGGTGGTGAGGCAAGACCTTCGTACA
>NC_068987.1:42191443-42199224 GCF_001194135.2 Octopus bimaculoides
AGATCGTTGCCAGTGCCCCTGGACTGGCTTGTGCGGGTGGCACATAAAAGACACCATTTCGAGCGTGGGCGTTTTCGTGCAGGTGACACGTAAAAGCACCCGCTACACTCTCTGAGTGGTTGGCGTTAGGAAGGGCATCCAGCTGTAGAAACTCTGCCAAATCAGACTGGAGCCTGGTGTTGCCATCCGGTTTCACCAGTCCTCAGTCAAATCGTCCAACCCATGCTAGCATGGAAAGCGGACGTTAAACGATGATGATGATGATGATGATGCACCAGCCTCCCTCACTGATATAAGACCCTACTTGCTTGACCAATTGGCTACCAGGATTCATTTGATATTTTTCTAGCCGTTACTCACCATCTCTTTTTCACCATATTGTGTGACTCACCTTCTCTACTATAGCTTGGATATCACTCATGATGGTATTTATTTGTTGAATTTGGTCTTACAACAACCTTTACCTTATATTGCTTCCAAGGAATTCTCTTCATTCAACTTTGACTGGATAACATTCTGCTTTCTGGCCTACATTTTACCATTCCTCGACCTTTCAAGCCTGAGTAGTGTTCATATTATCTTCATGATGAACCATCAGCTCAACAAAGTATATCATTTTGTTTTGCACTCCAGATGACAATATCTGTTTTTTTCATAAATGCTACAGGGAAGAATCTTTGGCACCCTGGAAAATTTGCAACCACCTTCCAACACTCATTCCACTTTTCATTGTTCATAGGGACTTCCTTCTTCCATAGATTTGCTGTCTTGGATGAACAAAGGTGATGAAATTTCTGGCTGGTTTCCTCTGTAGTTTCTTGCCACTGTTGATTAGAACAATTTGGTTCTTTACAGTATAGAAGAAAATCTTAAGAATCAAATTGTGTCTCCAGGTATATCCATCTAATACCAGTGCACACCTGAAAAGATGTGTTTCAGTGTTCCTACTTTCCCACATCTGCAGTTACTACTCTTTGATACCTTCTATCTCACCAGGTTTGTAGGAGATGGCAAGGCATCATAAGATGAGCTAATCAGAAAGACTCAGTCTTGTATTCCATTTCCATATTTTAACCAAAATTATTTTCCCCTCGATTACATGCTCTTCCCATCTTGTCATCTGTCCTTGAGAACATTGAATCAAGTGAAGACCTCTACTTCCCTTGCATTGATACTGTTACCAGCATAAAATTTATGTTCACTCTGCATCATACTTGAGAATGGCCTGAAAAGTTCTGAGTCAAACCCAAGTCCCTTCCAATCAGTTTGTGTGGTATCCTGTGTGTCTCAATGTTTAAATGAAGGCATGATATCATTAGTTTCTGCTTCTTCTTTCCAATTTTCTGTTGTTTTTACATCTGGTAGATCACACTTTATTTCTGTCCTTCAACTCCCTTCACAGCATTACTGTTCGTACCTTCCCTACCTCATAAAGTTTGACAATTGAAGTCAGGAGAAATTGCAATGAACCCCTTCTATGATAGAGAGCTGAGCTGTTCTGCATGAAAGGTAGAACTAACCATTTCCTAATAAACACATTACACTTTTGCTCAATGATTAGAACTCATGACAATGCCTCCTTATATATTAATAGTGGCCATGGAAGGTGTGAATATAGGTCAAACTGTTGGCACCATATTTTATACTTCCTTAGTTGTTTTGAATCATCAGTAGTTATTTGTCCATTCTCAGCTTGCATCACAATGTCCATCCTGTGACTCCTATCTGACAATGTTCTACAGAATGTATACTCCAGGCTCTAAACAGATTCTTCCTTAATTATCAGTATACTTTCTATACTTGAAACTTCACTTCTTTCTACACTCCCCTAACAAATGTCAGACTGCACAGCTTCTTAACACTACACTGCATCCTACCACTCTATCAGCTCATCTAGTCTTGAAAGGCCATTCTGCATGATCTACTTATCTACAGATAGAAGAATTCAGTCATTCCTGATGTCCTACTTAGGTGATTGTATCATGGGCAAGTGAGATAGTAATGAAATCCATAAGTATGTATCATCTGTGTGTGTGAATGTGTGTGTGTGTGTGTGTATGTGTGTGTGTGTGTGTGTGTGTGTGTGTGTGTGTGTGTGTGTGTGTGTGTGTGTGTGTGTGCGTGCGTGCGTGCACGCGCATGCATGTGTGGATGAATGTTTGACTGCTACAGTGACCTAACTATTCAATGAAATGCTTCTTAAAGGGTCATAAAGCAGTAACATCTATTTAATGAGACAGACAGCAAAAAATCTTGTTGCAGATATCATCAGACTTGGCAACCAACTAAGAGTTAAATTCTTGCACATTAACTAAAAAATTTTATTGTTTATGTTGTTCAAATAAATTCTTGCCACTGAGTTGTTTGTATTATGCATACTCACTCATAATGTATATATATTCAGTGTTCTTTAAGTTAATTCAGCATATTGTTTTATATGGAATTCTGAAAAATCTTAGAGTTTTCTTGAATGACACATGGGAAGTAATCAATTGTTACATAAAGATTGATTATATTAAATTTAGCTGAAACAACTGTACATTGAAGTAATAAAATGACTTGCTTGCTCCATTCTTCTTCATCATCATCATTATCATCATCATCATTTAACGTCCATTGTCCATACTGGCATGAGTTGGATGATTTGACCAGGGCTGATAAGCTGAGGGGCTGGACCAGATGCCAGTCTGATCTGGCATAGTTTCTATGGTTGGATGTCCTTCCTAATACTAGCCACTCCAAGAGTGTAATGGGTGCTTTTACATGCCACTAGCATGGGTGCCTGTTGCATGATACCAGTATCTGCTACAACTATGATTTCACTTGATTTGATGGGTCATCTTATTTTCAATATAACAACTTCATGGATGCATGTGGATTTACTGACATTTGTTTTGTAGAACACTCTCCAGCTTATAGCTTTGTCTGATAGCCAATATCTGTGGATAAGCTTTCTGCCCTTGAATGGCTTAGAGTCCATCCAAGGGCAGAAAGCATGAGATCCTAAGAGTTGTGTTGCCTTTCTCCTTCCAAGTAAAATCTTTACCTAAACTTTTCTTTAAAATTCAAAACTCCAATTTCCCACCACAACATCACCTTGTCTTCACAATATCACTCTATCTTCAATAAACCCTCTATTAAAATCTCCTACTCTACCACACCTTATTTAGGATCTAGAATTACCTCCTATAATAGGTATAAACTCCACAGCTGGTCCTTGGACCCTACAATCCATCCCGCTAAACCCCACCCCAACATACTTAGTTGCAATAATACAACCCTTAGAAACCCCACCTGACTCAATAGTACCAACTTTAATGTGACTCTCCATAATACTATCCATATGATCACATATACCAGTAGTCATACCCCCTCCCAATCCAACATTAGTGTTGATAATGCCTCTCACTCTTCTCTCCTGCTAACTAACCATACAACCTTGACCTTCCCAGTGATCAATTCCAACCTCAGTAAAGGCAGGAAAACCTGCAACTTCCAGGTGTCCCAACTCTGACCTGTTGGAGGCTTCTATCTACACAGAAATGTAGTCTACAAATGTTGAGTAATAACACCACACTCCCACCAAGCAAGGGTCTCTATCAGCAGCACTATTGATATCAAGCAATGTTACTGAGTACATATAAACTCTTTCTTCAATCCAACTTCTAAATTATCTATCTCTTTAACAACTTATATACACAACCTCAAATTCCAAAACATTCCCCATACACTATCCTGGTCCATCATCAGTGAGGCTCCCCTTATAACACCAACCTCAGCATTTGTAAATTGTATTTAAGGGAATCGCTCACTATCTTTTGCAGATTCTCAGATGTAATCCTTTAATAGATTCTCAGATATAATCCTTTCATGTAAACACAGGTACTACCCATCGTGTGTCCATTTTGCAAAAACTATGAGGTTCCCTAATTATGATTAACCTTAATTACAATTAACCTTAAGTTACAACTTAATAATGTGAGTAATAATAGATATTCCTTCAAAACATTACTTTTGCCAATTTTCTCCTACCCAGAACATCCCCCTTACAACCACCCCTATCCTCATTCTTTGAATTCTAATTGCCCCATCTCCTCCTTGCCTCTTCAACAAAAAACAACAACCTATTTTCATTCCTGAAATTCACCTTTCAGCACCCAACTAGAATTTGATTGACCCTTTCCCTCACATAACGTTCACTACCTGCTTTTCTCTCACTATCTCAACTTTCTTTAATTATATTGACTACTATCCTAAATTTTTAACATCTATTCATAAACCCATCAGCATTGACCATCCTTCAAATACCGCACACTTATTTATCTCCCAATTTTCCACTTCTACTACAAATACTCTCTCACTACCTTCTTCATTCACCATTCCACTATCTTGATATGACTCTCTCACCTCTTCTCCCTTCTCTTGCTCCAACACTCCACATACTCCCATCCAGCCACCTACATCCTTCTGTGGCTATCAGTTCTTTGCCTCCTATTATACCTATTCTACTTTTTAATTTCTCTGCATAATGATATGATTGATACATTAGACTCTTATCCATCCACTCTAATGACAGAGGCTCTGGATTTTACCAATGTTTATTTGCTGCCATTACTGGTTGCAAATTTTTTATGAATTTCATTTGCCAGCATTAACCAAGTAACTCTGAGCTCTCAGAAACAGCTATTGGACTTGTAGCACCTTCTCCCATCTAATTCTTTACATCTATGTAATCTGAGTAAGTTTACTCTACAGAAAAAATACGTATGTTTATCATCTGAAAATTTCAAATCTGTTGTTTTTTTTACATGTATACATGTATATATATTTTGTCCATTAAAACCCAAAGTTTAATCAGTTTATCTGAACCATTGTCTCCATATCCGCTCACTTGGATTCCCCTTATAACCACCCTTTACCCTGCTGACTTGGTCCTCAGTAAAGATATTGGAGTGTAAGTTCAAATCATTTGAGAAGTTTTCTACATTGAGATTTTCTCTATCTCATCTGTCGAGTCTCTCTCTCTCTCTCTGTCTATGTATATAAATATATATATATATATATCTTCCGATGGTCATCCCTTGTCATGGTGGAAGAGCTTGCGTGTTCCAATGATTCTGAGAGTGATACCGTCTGGAGTCTTAGACTCCTCGTAGGGCCACCCATGGTGGCAGGGTTGAGGATGAGGTCTCAGACTAAACACGACCAAACACCTACATCAAGACCCCAATGGCAGAGCAAACGGAGGAGAGCTATCTCAAGCCCCCAAGGATTGACTCTGGGGGAAGAGGGCAATGCTCGGCGGGCAGGTGTGACAAAGGCGGATAGACTCCGGCAGCTTGCTGCAACCAGCCTCATCAAGACTGCACATCTTAATTCGTGAACCGCAGTGGAGAAGTTCTTGGCCAAGTGTGTATGCATGGCTGTCGTGCAGCCACGATCACCTTAAACAATTTACTCAGTGAATGGCTTCATTTTTCTAATCTTTCTCAAAAAGCCCAATGACGATGGTATCGTGGGCACTAGAGGTAGGCCTGGAAAGCTGGAAGTGTCTAGTCTGTGATCACACATTGGCACTAAATCTCAGATGGTCACTCTCCAATGAATAGCTGTGACATTGCAGTTTGGCAGCTAGACTCGTGATTGGGCTGGCCTCTTTAGGATTACCGCAGCCCACACCTCAAGGGGAAGCCCCTGGAAAAGGTGGGGTAAGCATCGGACATGGCAACTCAATCTGGCTAGCATACCGCAGCTGGCGGACCTCCCACTTAGCGGTCAGAACTCTACTAAATTCTCTGTTTCCCAACCTCTCACCTTCGGGGCCTGGAACATTTGCATTTTCCAGGACAAGAGTGGCATTAATCAACCAGAGTAACATACAGTCCTTGTCTGCAAGGAACTTTCCCACTTCAACATTGACGTGGCAGCCTTGAGCGAGACTAGGCTTCCTGAAGAAGGCAGCATCAGAGAAGCTGGCTCCAAATACACCATCATTTGGAAGGGGAAGAATCCTAATGAACCATGCATCCATGGAGTTAGCCATGCTATCAAAATGCAACATGTGGACCAACACAGACTCATCCCCACTGCCGTCAGTGAGCGCCTGATGACTGTTTGAATCCCACTCATTCGGGACAGATTCCTTATGCTGATCTCTGTGTATGTCCCTACTTTCACATCTGAAGACATCGTCAAGGCTTTGTTCTAATCTATTGGACCTCACTATCCAGACAGTTCCCATGCATGACAAACTCGTCGTGTTGGGGGACTTTAATGGCAGAGTTGGCAGTGACCATTGTCTATGGAATGGCATTCTTGGCCATTATGGCATTGGGAAATGCAATGCCAATGGCCAGCTCCTCCTTGGACCTTTGCACCGAGCATGATCTCATTATCACCCACTCCCTATTTTGTCTTCCTATCTGACAAAAAACAACCTGGAAACATGGTCTAAACACTGGCACATCCTTGACTACATTCTGACAAGATCCAGGGACAGACGAGATGTATGCATCACCAGCTCCATGCTTGGCGCAGATGACTGCTGGACAGATCACTGCCTTCTTATTTCTCGCCTTGACATCAAGATCTGCTGCCCACCAAAGTGGGTCTCAGCAAACATCCCTTGCTGACGCTTCGACTGTGCCAAACTCTGGAACTCACAGGCATCCCAAGACTTCAAGGAATCCATTGAGAGACACCTGATGTACCTCCCAGAGCCAACCTCCATTGAGGATCACTGAACCAACCATCGTGAAGACATGACCGCTGCCACCAAGGAGACGATCGGCTTTGCCTGGAAGACGGACCAAGACTGGTTTGATGAGAATGATGAAACCATCTCCTGTCTTATCGAAGCCAAACTCCAGATGTGCCTAGCCCTCGAGAACCATGCCACTGTAGAGAACAAATGAAAACACCAGCAGGCAACAGCAGATTGCCAGCGAGGAATTTGAGAAGCTCAGAATATCTGGTGGCAGAGGAGATGCAAAACTATGTGGATCAACAAGACTTGCACAGCTTTTATGCTGCAACCAAGGAGATCTTTGGCTCCACAAGGTCATCAGTGGGCAGTCTGAAGAATGCAGCTGGCTCTACGATAACTGACACCCAAGGAATCCTCGATTTCTGGAAGTCCCATTTTGAGTGCCTACTTAATAACCACTCACGCACTCCTAACAATCTCCTCCAAAACACTCTACAGCTCCCCATCCATCATTGGATGTCCCTGATGCCCTCATGCTATGAGTTCAACAAGGCACTTGTGTGCATGAAGCCGGGGAAAACTCCAGGACCAGACAACATCCTGTTTGAGTTTTTCATGCATGGAGGTCCTGAGCTGAGAAATCATCTGATGCTCTTGATAAGATCTGGGAAAGCAAGATCCCCCCTCCCTAACGACTTCCATGATGCAACTATTATCACCATCTACAGGAAGGAATACCAAGAGGATTGCAACAACTATCAGGGCATCTCACTCCTGAGTATTACAAGTAAGATTTTCGCCCATATCCTACTCAATCGCTTCCTCATCCTCGCAGAAGAGATGCTCCATGAGTCCCAGTTTGGCTTTTGACCCACTTGAGGCACAATCAACATGATCTTTTGTGCCTGTCATCTCCAGGAGGAGTGTCAGGAACAACAACAGCCTGCAATGTTCATCTTCTGGGATCTAAAGAAAGCCTTTGACAAGGTGAGCTGTCCTTGCTCGGTTTCGATGTCCGGAGTGTGGTATGACGTCAGTGTCTGGGGAGGCTGACCGGAAGGGGAAACAGGGCAGA
>NC_068987.1:42203289-42204678 GCF_001194135.2 Octopus bimaculoides
AGAGGGAGCCTCGATCGGCGTTCGTGCCCTTTTCGAACGGGGCTGCGGTCAGGACAAGACGTGTTAAGCGACGGTCTAGGTTTGGGAAGGTTTGGGAGAAGCAGCTGCTATACCTGGTGTACCTTGGGTCGGGGCAAGCTTCAAGGATCGGATACCGCAAGACGGACTTGCAGTCGAGGAAAGGAAAACCGAGGTAAGGCGATTACATCTACTCGTACGCACACACCACACGGAGGACATCATTTCTCAGGTCTACTCCCTCCACGACGGTATGGTGGATAGGGTATGCCATCAAAATGACCTCACAGACTCATTTCCCATCACTGGGGGTCTGCTAGAAATAGCAGCCAAATCTTTGGAAGTGAGCTACATTGAATGCACTCAAAAAAATCCTATGGAAAAAAATTATTTAACACCAAAGTTATGAATGGGTCTTTTACAAAATATTTACTGTCTTTTAAAGTCATTTTTCACCTTAAAATATTTTTTAAATATGCCAAAAAATTTTTGTAATGGTATTCACTTGAAAATAGTTTTAAAAATATTGTACAAACAAATTACATTTTTGAAATCACATTCACTTAAAAATATTTCTAAATGATTAAAATGCTGTGTTTAACAAAAGTGAAAATAGAAACATTTACTGTAAAAAAAATTGTATTGTTTCGTTGTCAAGTCACTGTGCCTAATCGAAAAGTAAGTTTTTCCCCTTTCAGGATTAAATTATTTTTGGAATGTTTTTGGATTATGCACCATTTTGGGTATTTATACCCCGCAAACTCCTAATATCTCAAAAATGCTTGTCTGATTTACATGAAACTTGTTTTATTCTGTTCGTATTAACATTTCAAGGGAAACTTAATTCATAGTATTTTCCCATTATGTGCCAGTTTGGCTGGGAAACATTGCAAGTACGCAAGATTCAAGCTGACTTTTAATGTATCATAGATATACACACACATATCAAATACATATATATATGTATGTATGTATGTATATATATATATATTACCTACAATGCATCATTATATTCATACATAAGCACACACACTGAGCTGTTTGTTCATCAGATACTTATTGCTCAAAGATAAATTTGATGGGGGTTTTTTTTCCTAGGTTTACTATTTTAACAGATAGGAGCATTATTATCTGTAACCTTAGAAAGCAAACTTGAGTAGCTCAACAGAAATAACTTTTAGGTATATCCTAATCTTGAAAGTGCTCATTATTATAGAATATTGGAATACGTGAGAATAACAGAATATCTCCTTCACACACATATTTTTACATATAAAATTGCATTGTTATAATTTTAATTAATAGCTTCACAAATATTCATCTATTTATTAGATAGAAGAATATATATATATATATATATATATATATATA
>NC_068987.1:42205300-42232357 GCF_001194135.2 Octopus bimaculoides
GGTTGGCGTTAGAAAGAACATCCAGCTGTAGAAACACTGCTAGCTTTAAAGAAAAAAAACCTGTTTTAGTGATTCAAAAAGGAATGATGTTTCATCAGGACAATGCACGACCCCACACTGTAAAGATCACATCACAAAAGATTGAAGATTGCGTGTGTGTGTGTGTGTGTGTGTGTGTATCTCCTCTGTACTCATGATTAGTCCTGTCCTTACTGCCCCACTTAAGTGAATCATACAGACTAAAAGGCAAAATGCTTGTGACCTTGAGATACCTGTTGATGATACAGAAGTGTTTCCAGCATTGTGATGGACTCAAAAGAGCTTACAGAACCTCAGAGTAACTGCTGTGGTTTCTGCATGGGGCAAAGCATCTCTGTTATTTATTTCCCCTTTTGACTTATGAAACTTCATAATGTACCTTGATAGCTCTAGACAATATGTAACTGCTTGTGTTGATATATATACAAATACATATGTCCAAGTTGTGCACATATATATGTGCATCATTGTGTGCATGTGTGTGAATGTATATGTGTGTTTATGTGTGTGTGTTGACATTTATGTGTATATGTGTGTGAATATATTCATGTGTATGTATATATATAGCGAGAATTTACAAAAAAAACCCAAAAGACGAAGATGGGTGTGTAAAGAACAAACAGATGTATTAGTTTAACGCTTGGGAAGTGAGAAAGTCTTTTAAGTTTTGAGCCTATGTTCTTCGACAGAAAGGAACACAGAAATAAATAGGGAGAGAAAATAGAAAGAGGTATAGTGGCTAGTGATCTAGCATGGCGAATGCCGGACAGTGGGGGTCACTCAGGAGAGCTAGGAAGAAGGGGAGATAATAAAGTAGTGGTGATCCCAAAATAAAGGTGCGCGTGCGTGTGCATGTGAGAGCATGTATGTGCAGGAGCATGCATGTGGAAGGGGGCTGGTGACATTGACGTGTGTTCATGTGCAGGTGTCTGGACGATGGTGTTGTGTGGTGGTGTTGGGGTGTGGGGGAGGCAAGAATGGGGGAAACAAGGGTTAGGTCTAAGGGATGGGGTCGGAGTGGCATGTGATGTATAGGGATAGTGGGTTGGAATGTGTATGGGTGGGGTAACGAGGGAGTGGGTGACGATGAAGGGAGAGGGTGGAAGGGAGAAGGTGGGTAGGAGTGAAGAGAAGTAGGTGCCAGAGCAAGAGAGGAGAGGTGGGTGGAGGAAGTAAGTGTGAGAGGAAGAGAGGAGAGAGGAGGAGGGTTAGATGAAGAGAGAATGAGAGTTGAGCCCATGTGGCGCAAAGGAGCAAAGAGAAAAGATTGATCCCTGCTCATGGCAATGATGGGAGTCCAGATGGCCCCTGCGCAAGGACAGTCTGAACACAGATAGGTATTGTAAAGAGTGACTGGTAGAGTAAAAATGGCGTGAAACCGGAGTGTCGTTGCCAAATTGGATGTCTTGGAGGTGTTCCACGAACCATTCAGCCGTTTGACCGATGTATAGAGAAGGGTAGAGAGAACAGGAGATGCAGTAGATGACGTTGCTAGAAGTGCAGGTCAAGGAGGCAGTGATATGACAGGGTCAGTGATGGGTGCTTGTGAAGAGGTTGGTGCTAGAGAGATAAGGGCAAGTGTAGCAGTGTGGGTGGGAGCGGGGAAACGAGCCAGGTTGGGAGGTTGGGTTAGGGAAGAAGTTGTGGACCAAGAGGTCTTGTAGGTTGTGGGCTTGTTTGAAGGAGGGGAGAGTCAGTTAGGGAAGAAGTGCGAAGTGGAGGGGTTGGACTGCAGTCGCCTGAAGGCTCGGAGAATGGTGTGTTGGAGAGGTAGGGTGGTGGGGTGGTAGGTGAGGGGAAACGGGTGACGGCAAGGTGGGTGCATGCGGTGAGAGCAGATGCATGGTCCATGGAATGTGCTCTGACAAGGGCAGTGTGGATAGTGGTGAGGGGATATTCACGTAGGATGAAGTGGCAAGCCATGAGTTGAAACTGAGTCTCACAGTCATGATTGTCACTGCAAAGCCTGCGTAGATGGAGGAATTGGGAATAGGGGATGGAGAGCTTGGTGTGTTTAGGGTGGGAGGAGGAGAAATTGAGGTATGAGTGTGAGTCTGTGCGTTTGTAGTGGATGGAGGTGGTGAGAGTGGAGTGATAAATGCTGAGTGAAATGTCGAGAAAGGTGACTGAGGTGTCGGAAATAGTGCAGGAGAAGTGGAGGGCAGACGGAAAGATTTGACAAAAGAGAGGAAAGAGTTTAGATGTTCGCAGGAGAGTGAGGTTGCACCGATACAGTTTGTCAATATAATGACCATATAGTTCAGGAGTGGGACCAATGAAACTTGAGAATATTTGGGCCTCAATGTAGCCAATAAACAAGTCCGCATAGTTGGGGCCCATTCTCATTCCCATGGCCACTCCCGAGAACTGCTGGTAAAAATCACCCACGAATGAGAAGTTGTTAAGTGAGGACAAGTTCTGCCAGACGAAGGAGTGTGGACGTGTCAGGTTGGTGGTTGGGATGAAGGTCAAGAAAATGCTGGAGTGCATGCAGCCCCTTGTGGTGAAGGATCACCGTGTATAAACTCTTGATGTCAAGAGTGAAAAGAAGTTTAGAGGGGCCAAGAGGGAAGGAGAAAGAGTTGAACAAACGAAGAGCATGGTTGGTATCATGGATGTGAGAGGGCAGGAAAGCCACTAGGAGGCAAGGACACAGTCAAGATATCTGGAGATGAGTTCGGTGGGGCAGTTGCGGGCAGAGACGATGGGGTAACCAGGGTTGTTAGGTTTGTGGATGTTGGGGAGGAAGTAAATCGTGGAAGTATGAGGGGTGTGGACAATGAGGTTAGAGGCGGTGGGGGGAGACGGGAGGAGGAGATGAGGTTATGGATAGTGGAGGACAGTCTGTTGGTAGCTGGGCGTGGGGTTGGAGGGCAGTAGAAGGAGATGTCTTGAAGTTGGCGGAGAGTTTCCACGTTGTAGAGGTCCGCGTACCACACCACCATGGCTCCACATTTGTCGGCCGGTTTTATGATGATGTCCATGTGGCGTTGGAGACATCGAAAGGCTGAGAGTTCAGCTGGAGAGATGTTCAGATATCGGGGATGCTGTGAAAAGTCAAACCGGTCCACAGCATGCTGGCAGGTACTCACAAACAGATCAACTGCTTGTAACTGGCCAGGAGCTGGCATCCACTGGGATGGTCGGCGGCCCAGGTCACTGAAGCAGTCTTCCTCATTAGATGCAAGTGGAGTGTCGCAGAAAAGTGTACACAACCTAACACAGTGCACAAAGCTGTGGATATCGGCACAAGTCCGAAATTCATTGCTGGATGGAGTGAGGGGGATGAAGAGCAGACCCCCTACCGAGGAGGGAGTCCTCCACCTCAGAGAGGGGAAGATCTGGAGGAATGGTAACAACAGACTGAAGTGGAGAAGTGGGTGGATGGGACAGAAGTAGGTGGGGTGGTGGAAAGTTGGGAGGGGAGATGAGGGTTATGTGGGTGGGGGGTTTGGAGGGATGGCGGGGTTTAGTGAGGATGGGAGCGTATCAGGGAGGGAGAGAGGTAGGGGAGGACTTGGGGTAGTGACATCAGCTGTGATGGAATGGAGGAGTGAGTGGAGTTTACATTGTTTGGTGTGAGCGAGAAATTGATGAAAGAGATGATTTAAATGAATTATGTAACGTAAAATTGTGTTAGCATGGGAGGGTGACTGAGAGGTGAAGAAGATGGAAAAAGCCAGAGGGAGAAGGTGGTTGATGGTGTGTATTTTGGAGAGATTAGAACAAATGGTGGCATGCATAAGGCGGTAGGATGTAGTGCAGATTATGTGTAGGATGGTTGAAGGAGAGTGGGGTGGAAATGGAGGCGGAAACCTCTAGGGATGAGGCGGTGATGAAGGCAGTGACTGAGAAATGAAAGGTGACTGCAGAAGCGTGTTTTTTTGAGGAGGAGGGAGTATAAAGTTGAAAGCAGTGGAAAGGAAGTGTGGAAAGGTGGTTTTTAGGTGGTGGTGAAGGTGGAGGAGAAAAGGTTTGTAATTGGGCATGATTGAAAAATGAGAAGAAAAGAGAGAGAAAGGAGAAAAAAGGAAAAAAAGAGGGGGGAGAGAGAAAGGCAATAGAGAAGTGAGGAGGAAAAATTCAAAACATGTGGGGAGAAGGCATGAGGAGAAAAAATGCAAATGGCATGAGGAGAAAAAAAATACAAGAGGTGAGAGGAGAAGAAAAAATAAAAACAAGGAGAGAAAGAAGGAGGAAGAAGAAACAAAGAGAAAGGGGAAGAAAGGGAAAAGAAAAGACAAAACGGAAAAAGAAAGGGAGGGAGGGAGAGGCAAGGTAACAAGTGTGGACTGAGAGAAGCAACAGTAGGAAAAAGCAGAAAGTACAAAAAGGTTTAGAAAAGTTCAAAAGGTTCAAATGTTGTGGTGTATTGGAGTGATTTCTCATCAAAGGAAGAGTTCAGTGTAATCCATGGGTAGGAGAGGTGCAGCTGAAGTGTAGGAGAGTAGAAGAAAGTCCAGGGAAAATAATCCAAGCATCAATTTCAGTCTTCTGCTTCCCATCACTCATGATTATGATCCCAAGATTCTTAAATTTTTCCACTTGTCTCAGTGATGTTGTACTGATATGCTGAGTGCACAGGGAAGACTTTCTTGAGAGGACCAGTATCTCAGTCCTCAGACCCAGCACTCAGCATCAGACCCATTCAATATATGCAAGAGATGAGCCAAGAATCCCCATGTCATTTGCAAATATTAGTCAACTAATCCTACACCCACAGATAATGATACTACTTCCAAAATGGTTGCACATATCAATCCAGTTCTTAAACATTAGGAAGAGTAGAGGCAACTGCATGTACCTCTGCCAAAGTCCAACACCCATATTCAACTTTGCACCATCTACCTGAGCACACACATTTGGTCATTCATAAATGGATTTCATGGCAACCAGGAGTAGCCTGTCAATCCTAAACTTCTGCAAAACCCCCCAATGTATGATGTACTTGCAATATCTACACTGGGCCTTCTTTCAGTCTAAGCTTCTGGTGGTAAACACTCTTGCCAGTGCAAATATAGTTGGCACCACACCTGAATAGTAGAATTTCTACTCTCCATCCAAATCTATGCTGCTAGAGCCACAGAACCTTGTAGAGGAAACACCAGTTGTATGTAGCTGGTAGCATTTGGCCTCCTCCACTAGCTCCTCGCTCCTTACCCATAAGAGTTGTGACATTCCAATTTCCAATCACTTGGACTTGATGTGTGGTCTTGGGGCATGCATTCTTTTTACTCCCACCTCATGTCTCCCAGGACAGCTTACTGGCTTATTGCTGGTTGTTCTGGCATTGGATAGAGAGTGCAATATATTTTTCTGCTGGATCCTTCAACCTAAGATCTAAACATGCTCCTTGTTAATCCCCGAACCCTTTTCCCATTGTTTGTGGTGGTTTTATTTATGCCAGGCACCATACTGGCATTTGTATAGAATCCGCGAATCCATTATATGAAATGAATTTAAATCCTACTTTGCATCCATTCTAGGTCGATAAAGGGAAGTACGAGCAACGTTCTAAAATTGTTAAAACGATTATACCCTGTCTCATAATTCCCGATATTATACTATCAGAATTCGCAATATATAATGCGAAAGAATAATAATTTTTTATGTATGTTTTGTTTTTTAAATTCGGTTTCTAATTATGTTGAAAAATGATAAAACAAAAAAAAAAATTTTTAATAAAACATCGTATACATAAAGAGCTGGATACATCTATATCTGTGTGTATGTATCTTTTTGTTGTTTTTATTACATACATTTATGTGTGTGTGTGTGTGTGTTGTCTATAATGTTTTTGTTATATATGTATACACATGCATACATATAGGTGAGTGAGATTGTATATGCGTGCTGCATAATAGCGGCTTATTGCGTAGTGGTTGATAAGGAGGAAGTAATGTTGGCGGGACATTTTTCGCTCAACACCGCTATAAGAAGCCATCACTGAACAATTTATAGTGGCACTTAATGACGACTCAACAGGATTGGATTCATTTTGTAAAACAATAATTATTTTATAAATAATATTCTAAACCAAACCCAGTCGGAAAATGAGCTGGTAAGTGAAGTGGGGAAAATAAGATATTTAAATTATTTTGATAATTTTTTCCCCAAGTTGTAATTTTATTATTTACTATTGTTGATTTTCTTTTAAAAACAGTTTATCTGCTGTGTGAGCAAATCTTCCAATCAGCTGTTATGTAACGTCGCTTTAATAATGATAATAATTTCTAACATAGTTACAAGGCCTGAGATTTGGTAATGATTTCTTACATTGGCACACGGCCACGATTTTGGGAGGAGGGAGTATATGATATTTAATCGATGCTAACCTAATACTTGACTGTTACATATGTCATTGATGACTGAGGGTTGGTAAGGAAAGGCGACCCCAGCGAGACTTTAAAAAGAGAAAGAAGACAGAGACATACTTAATTGACTAAATGCATCATCGACTACGAAGAAAGCTATTGAAAAACTAATTTCTTTGTGTAGGCCGTTAAAGATACAAATAGTCTTATGTAAAATAACAAGAATAAATCAACCAACCACACGATTTCAGCCATTCTCTCTCTCTCACTTTCCCTCTCTGTAATTATAGCATGTTGTAGCAATTGTAAATGACAAATATGTGTGTGTATGTATGTATATATATATATAGGTGTGTGCTTTGATGCGATACACTTTAGCAAATTTTTTTTTATTCGGGTCCGGTAAAACATCCCACTCCAAAATTCTTGTTATATTAACTGTAATCGAAGCAAGGACAGGCTAGATTGTTGTGGAATGGAGTCGTATAATATGTAATAAAGACAAAACCAAATGTTGATATTTTGATATTCTGTTAAGAAGCTGCTGTGATTGCTTCTAAGTTGAGGGGTAGTAATTATATATATATATATATATATATATATGTGTGTGTGTGTTAACTGAATTTATTAAATGCGCAGGCTGTTTTTCTCTCGTGCATTTTTATTCTGTACAATAAATACAAACTTCCAACAAACAAGATATGATCCCACTTCTTGATTTTTTTATTTATTTATTGTCTAATTTTTCTGAAAACCTTATCTTCACATATCTCTTAATTAATCACAAGATTCATGCATAAGTAAAAACAATTGCCGTTATTATAACCAGTCAAGTGCTGGCATCGATTATATCCCTCCCCCTACAACCAATATTCAATGTTTGGCTTTATGTTTCTATTAGAATATCTTAATCATTATGTTAGGTCTCATTATAAAGACGATTGACTTAAGGGTTTCAGGTATCTTGTAATTCGTAACTTGATGTTTTGGTTTCAAATTGCACAGCCGTCAACTGACATTGTCTTTTAGGCAATTTAGGGTCGATAAAATAAGTGTCGTCAACTATAGTAGGTTCGATCATATCGTCTAAACCCTGTTCTTGCATCCAAGAATTCAATATATTCGAACGATGTCGGATATTGACTTTTACATATTCTGCTAATTTCCCGTGACAAAATGTGTGTGATACTGAGGTGGATTTAATCGACATAAAACTTAACTTTAATAAAGCCCAAATGTCTATTTTAAGCAACTGGAAATTTTCTCTTTATTATTATCGCTAAGACGTAAAGAGACATCGTAAACGACAGTTCGATTCCTATCGATGTTCATCAAACACATACATATTCACACACATACACACACACACGTGTATAAGACGTTCTTGAAAACATTATATGCTAAAATCAAGGGACTCAATACATAGTCAAAAATTATCTTAAGATGGTTGACAATGACTTCGAACTTTCACTAAAATTTGGCTTTTCAAATTGTTCCATTTAAGACAGGATAAACAAAAATTTGATTGTCACTTATAATGATTCACTTAGGTGTATGACTATCACTAAAAAAAATCATTGGTTAGTTGTTTCCATTCATTACATCGCTGTATACTACATCTTTCTTTGACGCAGCCACAAACACGCGTGTCTATTGACACTGAAATACACGTACATTCTCTAACGATACTCTCACTCTCGCGCGCAGTCTCTATTGACAAGCACACAAATTCTATATTCACACGCGCACACACCTCTATTGACACAGGCACACACTCATACACGCTTCTTTACTGGTGCAGTTACACACCCTGCTTGTAACACAGGCACACGCCTCTATCGTCTATTGACGCTGACACACAGACACACATCTTTTGTCAATGCAAACACACGCATACATCTCTGTTGAGATACACTCTCCTCTACTGTTAGTAACACACACACACACACGCATTTCTCCGTTGGTGCTTACACTCATTTTTTTGTTGGTACTTATACATACACGTAGGGGCTGGCGTGACTATGAGGTAGGAAGCATGCTTCGCAACTGCATGGTTCCATGTTCAGTCCCACTGTGTGGCTCCTTGGTCAAGTGTCTTGTAAGTGGATTTGATAGACGGAAACTGAAAGAAGCTCGTTGTATATATATTATCATCATCATTTTCATTTAGCGTATGTTGTACATGCTGGCATTGGTTGGATGGTTTGACCAGGGTTAGTAAGCTGAGGGGCTGCATCAGACTCCAGTCTGATTTGGCAAAGTTTCTACGGCTGGATGCCCTTCCTGATACCAACCACTCCGAGAGTGTAATGGGTGCTTTTACATGCCACCGGCATAGGTGCCAGTTTGTGTGACACCAGTATCTACCACAACTATGATTTCACTTGACTTGATGGGTGCTTCTCAAGCACAGCATATTGCCAAAGGCCCAGTGCTTGAAAGGTACTTTTTACGTGCCACTGGCATGGGTGCTAGTTGCGTGACACCAGCATTGACCATATTGCCTCGGTGAGGTCCAACGCTTGAAATGTGCTTCTTATGTGCCAGTTACATGACACTGACAAAAGTCACAGCTATGATTTCACTTGACTTGACAGGTCTTCTCAAGTACAGCATATCGCCAAAGGTTTCAGTTACTAGTCATTGCCTCTGTGAGGCCCAATGTTTGAAGATCATGCTTCACCACCTCATCTCATGTCTTCTTAGGTCTCCCTTTTTCACAGCTTCCTTCCACTTGTAGAGCTTAGCTCTTATTCACACAACTGCCCACATCCATATGCATCACATTTCCATACCAATTCAGTTGTCTCGCTTGCACATCACATCTGATGCAGCTTATGCTCAGCTTTTCTCACAAGATACCTACATGCACACTGACATTGCACATTCTGTGAAGCATACTAGCTTAATTTCTTTCAATTGCACATCCAGTGTTAGTGTTTGTCCCCACATCACTGCTTGACAACCAGTGTTGGTGTGTTTCTGTCTATGTAACTTAGTGGTTCAGCAAAAAAGACTGATAGAATAAGTACCAGGTTGAAAAAATAATTCCCTTGGTCGAGTTGTTTGACTAAAAACCTTTCAAGGTGGTACTCCAGCATGGCTGCAGTCAAATGACCGAAAGAAGTAAAAGAATAAATGAATATGTGCACTTTTCCAGGTGCTTTGCCCATGGCGTTTGTCCTCGGAGAGAGGTGGGCATTGATGTAGTTGATGTTCCTCTTAAACTACTGAAAATTGTAGGCAAAGCATCAGCTAAATGGGAATTTCCAGAGGGTTGATATTCTAATAAAGAAGAATTGGTTATGTTGACAGGGAGAACATAATATGGGTGATGTAAGGAGGAAAGGCAAGCCTGCTCCAAGGATTTGAGCCCACTTTAGTAATAGTAAATGAGAAAATGTAAGGGCCAAATAACAGAGTGTGTTGGAGAGTAACTCCATGATGGTCATGTGGCCATTTCAAGATGTGGTCTTGAATATCTGTATTTGCAGTAGCATTGTCCCAGGTACAGAAGCAATATTCCATTATTGGTTTCAATTGATCCCTATAGACAGTTAGCAGCTGTTGGGAGCTGGAGTATTTTCTGAAGAAGTGTTTGTGATGTTGAGTATGTGCATTCACTTAGAAGTGTCATACTTTAATCTGGTCTTATAACTACTGTATGCTACACTGTGTTATGCAGTGGTTTAGCACATGGAATACATTGAAGCAATTGAAACATGTTACATCTTCACTTGGTGAACTTTGTAGAGGGTTAGCAGTTGTAGGTTGAAATATTTTCTGGTCTTGAAGGGGAAGACCTGTCTTAGGGATGCAGTTTTTGCTGTGTATGAAATCACCAGGAAAGTTCATCAATGATTATGTGGCCTTTGAAGGTTTTAGTTGTGTGTTGTAGCCCCCAAATAGAAGTAGTGTGATACAAGTGTAAAGTAAAGACTCCACCCTGTTTGATCATGATTGGGAACAAGTCCAGGTAAGGCTGTTTATTGAAGACCAGCTGTTGCCCATGCATACCAGCCTCCCCTCCCCACACCACCGATATTATCCAAGGGAAAGGTAAAGGCCAATACAGCTTGGCACCAGTGACATCACAACTCATTTCTACAGCTGAGTGAACTGGAGCAATGTGAAATAAAGTGTCTTACTGAAGAACACAACACACAACCTAGTCTGGGAATTGAACTCACTACCTTATGATTGTGAGCCCGACAGTCTAACCATTGAACCATGTGCCTTCGCAAGTATATTTCCACTGATATTGATCCAAACAATTCTGTATGTAGTAGATCTTCACTGTCACTTTAACACCACTAGCTGGCCTTCAGTGCCACAGTGATGTGCACTTTTTGTGAGAATTTCGACCAGGTTTTTAGCCTGGGAGTGACACAGTATTTTGATAAAATGCTTCATACTGCACCTTCCTTTGCAGAGTGCCACATTTCATGTTTGTTAGAAGGTACAAGTGGAAATGATCTTTTAGTGGAAGCCTGCTGTCAGATACAACAAACACCTAGCCCAGGTAACAGTTCAGGAAATTGCTGAACCTATTGGTAAGCCTATGCCCAGCTACTGACTTCTAGCTGGGCTACTTACTAGGATTGAAAAAATGATCAACAATACTCCATTAAAGTAAAGATTGTTTGTCAACTTAACATGGCAGTCCTGGTTTAGGACGAATGTTGTGTAATTTAGCCCCAGGAGACGTCATCTCCAGCTGGCTTTACAACACAATCTGCGTCCTTATATTTTCAAACAAGGGAATCTAGCACCCCCACTCAGCTCAAAGCAATATCTGTGTATCGCGATTTCCGGGTTATTTCCCTTCATCAGTACAGAATAATTGTTCGGCTGCCAAATTCCCGTTTGAAATATATAATTTTCAAAGTGACAGCTAGTCACTGATCTATAAATTAGAAAATTACTTTTTTAAAATCTCAACGAGAGATATTCAGCAACAGTACTTTGTATGCCAACATAACATGGCAGTCCTGGTTTAGGACGAATGTTACTGTAATTTAGCCCCAGGAGATATCGTCTCCAGCTGGCTATACAACACGATCTGTGTCCTTATATTTTCGAACAAGGGAATCTAGCACCCCAACTCAGCTCAAAACAATATCTGTGTATTGCATTGTGAGATTAAAAAATAGTAATTTTCTAGTTTGTAGATCAGTGACTAGTTGTCACTTTGAAAATTATATATTTCAAACGGGAATTTGGCAGCGCCACCTCTAGCTGAACAATTATTCTGTGCTGATGAAGGGAAATACACATGGAAATCGTGATACACAGATATTGTTTTGAGCTGAGTGGGGGTGCTAGATTCCCTTGTTCGAAAATATAAGGACACAGATCATGTCATGTAGCCAGCTGGAGATGATGTCACCTGGGGCTAAATTACACAACATTCGTCCTAAACCAGGACTGCCATGTTAGGTTGGCAAACAATCTTTACTACAAAGTACTGTTGCTGAATATCTCTCATTGTGAGATTTAAAAATAGTAATTTTCTAATACTCTATTGAATTGTGGTTCTCCCCAACCACCAGTTTTGGAGATTCTACACTCATTGTGAGTGGTGCACATCCTCCATTGTCACATCTTCACCATCTTCTCTCTCCTTTCTTTTGTCTCTTTTTCTTCTCTTTCTCTCCTACTGAGGTAGCTGTTTATCTTCTTTACTTCAAGATGTCTATATCTCTCCCTCTACTTATACTCCTCTTAAGTGGCACAAAGCCACCTTCCTGAATACTACTCCCTTCGTTGAAGAATTTTGTAAGTTGTTTGACCTCATTGCTGTTGGTGCCATGTAAAAGCACCCAGTCTACACTGAAGTGGTTGGCATTAGGAATGTAAAAACCATGTCAAAGCAGAAGCAGACAGTAGAACTTAGTGCAGTCTTCTGACTTGTCAGCTCCTGTCAAACCATCCAGTTCATAGAAGGCAGGCACTGATAATAATGAAGGAGTTACTTTTATAATTTTAAAAATATTTAGAGTAATTTTTGAAGTTTGTTCAGTAAAATGTAGAAAACAAAAATATAAAGCATAAATAAATCGAAACTTAATGTAAAGACAATTACACAGTTGTGTTGGTTATTATGTGATGGTTATTAATTGCTGGCAATAATACCAGTTTAACTTGGAGATAAATTTACAAATGTTTGTATATTCTAATGATATCAGTCTTCACTTTGGTAGTTTTCATTGTTTCTTTCTAATTTTTGTTTGTTTCTTGCTTCTAATTTTTCAGTTTTTACTAGGCACCATGTATGATACTCCAAACAGCCTCCAAGACTGTTGCGTTGATTTTATTTGTGACAACATTGGAAACTTGTGCCAGGTACAACCTGGAGTGGAAAAAAGCAACCGGAAGCTTGTATTCAAAGACCCTGATGTTTGTTTCCATGGAAAATTATCTGAACAAATTCTGCAGAGTTTGTGTGAAAAGGGTAAGCTAAATGATGAAACATTAAGTTTATTTGACCCAAGTGTTTCTATCTTGAAACGAGTGTCAATTCGCGATGCTCAGCTCACAACAAAAGGCCTACGGATATTAAAGTCACATAAAATATCTGAACTGGAAATAACTGGTTTGAAATCAGTAGCTGTAAATGATGTTATTGGCTGTCTTGGAGAGTGGACACTTTCTAACTTGCGAATGTTGAATGTAAGTAATAGTACTTTTATTAGTAGCAACAAGTATTGTGTGGTCATATCATTGGCAAAACTTCAAAACTTACAAAGCCTCAATGTTAGTAACACAGAATTTAATAAACATGGACTTGAAATAATAGTTGAAGAGTTACCTACTCTTGAAAGTCTTGACATATCAGGTACACCTATCAATGACATTTCTCCATTAAGAAAATGCAAAGATCGGTTACGTTGCTTGTCTATGTACAATTTGCGGGCATCGCATAATGACGAGTTAGTGTCGATATTATGTGAATTATCCAAACTGACCCACCTCGATGTATCTGATAGTGATGCACAGACATTTGTCAACACACAGACACGATTTAGAATACAAGAACTGCTTGTGCGTAAAACCTGTCTACCAAATTTAACCTCTTTAGATATATCTGGGAAAGAAGAAATATCTGAAGTGATATTATTGTAAGTATTGCAGCTTTTCTTTTATTTCAGTTATTGTGAGTTTTTTTGTTTAGTAATTTATTCCATATTGCCAATGAAACATACTGTATATGTAGAGGATATATAGCAATTGATGGAACACCATCATTTGATTATCTAGATTCAGTTATTCAATGAACTGAATTACCTACTGTTGAACTAACTTGTAAGTGGCTGAGCATTCCATAGACACATGAGCCCATAATATAATTCTGAAGTACAATCAGTGTGACATAGTGTTATAGAATGGCTATAGCTTTTCAATTACTGGTACAATCTTTCTTACAGGCTCCTATACAATGTTTGTATACCCAATTTCTCTCACAAAGAATGGATTGACCTAAGACTATAGAAAATTACATTTGCCCAAGGTCAGATATAATAACAAGAATTTGCAGACAGAATTACATAAGATGACAGTCAAAGGAAAGGTGTTGTGTTTATAGGCCATTCAACTCTTACCTTTGTGGAAAAAGACAACACATGTTAAAGCTATGATGATGGTATTCCAATTTGTGTTGAGTGATCCAAGGTGCATAATTACTGACTGAAAAGGGTTTAAGTTTCAAAATTTGTCATGAACATTATAATGATTTTATTCAATGCATCTGTAAGTAATAATATTTCTGAGGAGAGTATTGAAGACAAGCTACAGTAGTTTAGTAATTTTGACATTGTTGGTACTGGAAAAAGTCTACCACCAACACTTCATTGAGTTCATGGCTCAACAGCCAGAGAGCTGCACCAGGTTCCAGTCTGATTTGGCTTGGTTTCTATGGCTTGATGCCCTTCCTAATGCCAACCACTTTACAGTGTGTGCTGGGTGCTTTTAATGTGGTACTGACATTGGTGTTTTTATGTGTACCAGCATGAGTGCTTTTTATATGGTATTGGTATAGGGCTCTTGCAAGCCAATCATTTTCAGCAGTGGGAGCAGCATTAACACTTCTCGTGTGGAGGAAGGGCCATCTTGAGTACAGCAAGGTGCCACATATCTTGGTCTCTTTGTCATCTCCTCCATAAGGTTCAGTGTCCTGAGGTTATCCTTCAGTACTTCATACCATGTCTTCCTGGGTCTCCCTCTTCAATGAGTTCCATCCACTTTGTGAAGCTGTTGATATCCATCTGCATCACATGACCAAATTAGTGCAATCTTCTCTCTTGCACACTGCATCCAATTCCTCTTATGCCTAACTTTTCTCTTAACACACTAGCTCTTTGTTGCACATGTACGCTTACATTGCACATCCAGCAGAGTGATATTACAGAATTTATTTTGACAATACTAAAATCAAGACTATATTTGTGTGTGTGTGTGTATAGTTAACTGAACTTACTCACTATATTACTGGTACAATAATCATCATCGTCATTATCATCATTTGCCCCTTTTTCTATATTTGGTTTATATGGACAAGTCTTCTCTAATACTGCATCATGTCATCCTTCATATGCAACACATGTTAATAGTTGTTCAGTCTTCTGTTTTCCATACTGTTTTTATCTTCACTTCATTTATGCTCTGTCATTCATACACATTAAGATTACTCATCGAGCAGAGCTTGCTTGCCTTGTTTCAATTCATTCTTCACATATCCGCCACAACCATGCTCTTCACTCATGAACTCAGCTTTTTAAACTAATTACTCTTCTTAACTTTACTCTGGCTTCTATGCTTTTGCAGCACTTAACTCCAAAGCTGATTAGGTTATCAAGGTAAAAGAAACTGTTAATTATTTTTAGCCAGCTTTTTGGGCATTTAAGAGGTTTCTCATCTACACTCCTTTTTTTGTACCGCCATCAATCACCTTCTCCCTAGCATATTCCAATTTCCTTCATCTTCCCTATCTCCAAACTGAGATTCACCACTGACAACACCTCCACCCATATTCGCCAATCACTTCTATCCCCACTTCTAACCATCTATCACTCTCCCTTCACATTTTCCTGAACTTACCCACCCTTCTCAATCCTCTTTCCATATTCTTTCTTATATCCACGTTTTTGTACCTTGAGAGTACATCCCCTCATCCCCACTGTTTTTTCTCCCTTTCAAGTTGGGAAAGCCATGTATCTCCTCTACAGGAAGACACCTGTCCCCCCCCCCCCATCACAGCTTACTCTCTCTACATCTGGCATAAAGTCATCTCCCTCAATACTGCTGTCCCACTCAATTGAAGGGCTTTTTTTTCATCTTGGAGTTTAATAGTAACTTCATTAGTGCTGGTGTTATGATTGAAGTACTCAGTACTGGTATTAGGAAAAGCATCCAGCTGCAGAAACTAATGTCTGCCAAAGCAGACATTAGAGCTCAATTCAGTCCTCTGACTTATCAGATCCTGTTGTACTGTTCAGCCCATACCATCATGGAAGCCTGACATTAAATGATGATGATAGTGCCCTTACTGTTAATTGTTTATGTGTACTTGCTGTTAATGGAGTCTTCTATCAACTAGTGCACCTCTTGTGCACCCATAGTTTACATAGAATGGTTTACATTGATTGCACAGTATAGAGATCTTATTACCCATTGTTGACAGTGGTTATACAGAATACAGATCTTGACTCCTTATCTGAATATTAAGTATGACCTCCTACTATAATCCTTTTCCTCTTGCTAAAACTTTTGTTAGGTAATTGAGATGCTAGTATCTTAATTCTAGACTTGGCTTCCATTTTAGAAAACCTCTAATTTTTCAAAATATTCAGCTATGAAAACTAGGCTATGAGCATACAAAAGTTTACTCGGACAACTGGTCTTAAAGTCCTCTGTTATTTTTTACTGGTTTAAAATTAGCTGTACTCATTGCCTTTGTAGGCTCTCCAAAATCTATGAGGCGGGCACAGTTAAGGTTACTCTTGAACATTTGCGAGCATATAGCTGCAGGGAGGAAATTCCAGAGTTAGGAAGAACTGACTGTAGTGTTTAGTGTGAGATGGGGGTTGAATGAACACTACATAAATGATGAAGGAAGGAGAGATGAATGGAATGCATTGAGAGTGACTGAGTGGAGGTGGTATGAGAGCAGCTAGCTCCAAAGGAACAGAAGACACTAGTAGTGGTAGGAAAACCACAGTATGTCTCTGGCAGAGAGTTTGGAGTCTGTAAGTGGTGTTGTGCCAATCACTTGAATGCAGGCTAGCATATCTCTCTGTGTTGCAGATGTGGAAACAGTACCATTGTTGGTCTTATTTGACCTTTGGAAAAGGTTACTAGTTAAGGGCTGAAATTTTTTCTGGTTTTGAAGAGGAAGATAAGTTTTTCTGATGCTGTTTTAGTTATCTTGAAGACATGTATTCTTCAGGAGAGATCCTCAATGATGGGTTCCATTTGAAAACTAGTCATGTTTGGGTTGTGGTAATGTTTTATTAATATGTGTAATGGTTGGAAAACAAGATTGGTATGACTCCATTAGCAGATGTTTTATGGATTTTCTGTATAGCACCTGGGCTGATTCAGTATGAGGTGCCTGGGTTGCATATAGATGATGCTGGTTGCTGGAAGTTGGGGAAGAATGAAGAGTAAAATCATATTTGTAAGAATGAGTTGGTGTTAATTGACTGGAAGAAGGTTTTTGATGGAGGAAAGAGTGCAGAGGACAGGAGTGAACCTTGGGGAACACCAGAGTAGATACAGTGACATTTGTAGATAGCTCAATCAACACACTGCAATGGTATAATCTGACAAAGATAAGAAATGGATGGGGCTCATAGACAGACATTTTTTTAAGATTTACATGCCAGGCAAAAGCTTCACTGGCAACAAGGATAATAACAGTTTTTACCAAATTTTGTGAGCACAAGAGCCTGCTGGTGATTGAGGAAAGAGAGTGAGTCCCCAGTAGATCTGGCTTTATGAAAGCTATATAGAGGTGGTCATCAAGGAAGTTAAGAATTTCATGTTATTGGGAAATGTTAACACCTGGTGTCTATCAACTTTGAGGCATTGGATGTTAGTAGGGCCAGAGAAATAGGCTTTCTCAACTCCAGCACATTTTTAAAGATCAAGGATATATACCTAGAGAGCGGTGGTGAGAGAGAGAGAGACAATTTGGTTTGAGTACAGGTTAGCACTGATATCCCTTGATGGATGTTGTCAGGATTGGTGACCTTGTTAGTTGGAAGTGACAGGCAAGAATACTTGGGTGGGACCTAATATACAGGAGGGATCCAGAAAACTGAAATACAAAGGAGAAACCTGGAGAACTGTAATGAACAAGTGGTATATGGAGAATTGTATAAAAAAGCACAAGAAACCTGGACACAGTGGGTTACTGGGTAGACATAGGTAAAGACAAGCCTTCCAAAATGTATAGATTTTCCAAAAACAATATGCAGTTCAGCAACAACAAAAAACTTATGCTTATATCTTTATATATCCAATAATTTTTTATGAGCATTCAAATTTAATAAAAAGCAGGCAAATTTCGTTTGAAAATAATGAGCTAAATATTTATTGAGAATTTGAGAAAAAGTATGTATTACTAATTTTTAATGACAAAAATTTATTTTAAACTTCATAACTGCTAGTAATTTCATACTTACAGCCTAAAACAGGTCAATTTTAATAGTCTTGTTAGTTTTTTTTAGATTGTGAGGCTCTTTCGGTAGGATTTGTTGGGGAAATCTGTTGAGAAATCAAGAAAATTATGCATTTTTAGGAATATTATTCAAATGCAAGTGTAAAAATAACTCGCAAATCTAGCGAACCTCAGTACAACACCGTATATTATTCTGTAAGCTCACAGTAAAAGCTTTCAGAAAAACACAAGTTTTAGTTTTGGAACTCTTCCAGTTTTAAAGGTACAAAGTGTGAGAAAATTTAGCTTGCAACTAGAGCACTTCATAATTTGGAAACTTGGAGTTTGCATTTTATATATATAAAAAAAAAATTAATTGATTCAACCAATGTTGAACTAGCATACTCAATCTATGACAAATGCACTCAAATACATCCACTTTGAAAATCTGGAGTCAAAAGAAACAATGTTTAATGGAACCCCAAAAGCTGCAACAATTTTTGTATCCACTAGTTTTCATCCTTAAACTTAAATATCAAAAATTCACAAATGATCTTTCAGAAATCAGACAAGATTGATGTCACACATATTTCACCTGCCTATTGAATGAAGCAATCACTTTTAATTCAAAAGAGTATTTTTGCATATAGGAAATACCCCATCTGACTTAAATACTTGCTCTGCAACAAAAAATTTAACATTTATTATTATGTACCAAGAAAACCTATATTTTGGAAAATTAACATCCATACCCTACAAAACCATTCAGAGGAAGAAAACATTGAGTTCAGCGGTGGTGTTATAATAATCACTCAGATGTGAAATAACAAAACAAACTTACATCAATTTCCATTTCTGCCATATTTTTATTGCAGTAACAGGTCAAATGTCCTTTATACAACATTTTTTGTAGTCAGGCCACCTTTTTCAACCTTTTGAATTTTTTTCATCAAGTACATAAATTCATTATCCTCTAACTCAACTACAATGCATCTTGGGAAATGAAAAATTTTTATGATGTTTCTGTCTATAATTTCTATGTTGAACCTAAATAAACTTACTTGATTCCAAATCAACAACTTTTGTCAAACTGTATAATGCTTCTCTTTTGGGTCCAGTCCCACTCCGTGGCACCTTGGGCAAGTGTCTTTTACTATAGCCTCAGGCTGACCAAAGCCTTGTGAGTGGATTTGGTAGACGGAAACTGAAAGAAGCCCAACGTATATATATGTGTGTGCGCGTGTGTGTGAGTGTTTGTATGTCTGTGTTTGTCCTCCCCAACATCGCTTGACAACCGATGCTGGTGTGTTTACGTCCCCGTAACTTAGTGGTTCAGCAAAAGAGACCGATAGAATAAGTACTAGGCTTACAAAGAATAAGTTTGACTAAAGGTGGTGCTCCAGCATAGCCACAGTCAAATGACTGAAACAAATAAAAGAACAAAAGAAATTCAAAATGCATGTAAAACATGTCTTTTGTAATTTCTAAATTTCATTCAATAATAAAGTACAAGCTATTCCATTTGCTAGCTTTCTAAATAGATTACTAATACAGTGAATTCATACAGTATTTATCAAACAGATTGGTTTCCTTTTATGTATTATTTAAACGATTAAGATAATGTTAATCCCATTCAGTTGTTAATAAAGATGCAATTGTGTAAAGTTCATAATGTATATGATTTTATACCAATTTCAGCATAAAAATATAATGTAACTGTTGATATTTATTTAAAAGGACCATAATCTCAAATCTTATTTTTGTGATGCGGATGGATGAGGACAGTTGCATAAAGAAGTGCCAATCTCTTAAAGTAGAGGGAAGTTGTGGAAGAGGAAGACCCAGAAAGACATGGAAGGTGGTTGGCATTAAGAAGGGCATCCAGCTGTAGAAATCATGCCAAAACAGACTATGGAACCCAGTGCTGCCCCTGGCCTTGCCAGCTTCTGTCAAGCTATCCAACCCATGCCAGCATGGAAAACGAACATTAACTGATGATGATGATTGACATTTTCAATACCACTTGAAAATTCATCTGTTTAGGGCTCAAAAATGGATTCCTTGATAAATTTTACTTTCAAAAACATGCACCTGTTTAGCTTTTAGTAATAGCTTTTTATTTTCTAGAATATTCAAGTTGATTGTGGATGTCTGTGAAATGGCCCTTTTGGCCCACAGTGCTGCAGAACTGCAATAAACAAGAGGGTCATTGAGAATTTTAATAAACAAAAGGAACCTCAAGAACTGTAATAATAAGAGGGGCCTGCAGGACTGTAACAATAAGAGGGATCTGGAAAACTGTAATAAACAGGATGGATTTGGAAAGCTAATATAGAGGAGGGACCTGGAGAACTAATAAACAACAGAGATATAGATAACTGTAGTAAACAGGAGGGATGTAGAAAACTGTTATAAACAGGAGGCACCTGCAAAACTAATAATAAGAGGAATCTGGAGAACTGTCATATAGAGGAAGAACTGGAGAAATGTAATAAAAAGAGGGACCTGCAGAATTATATGATAGACGAGAAGAATCTAACAACCTTATAATAAACTGACTGAAGCTGAATCCCAACAAACAGCTACATGTACACTTAATAAATGTGAGATCTAGTAGCTTGCTCTTTCTGAAGTTGTCTGACTTTGACAACTACATTGATATATTCCATTCTGGCTGTCTTGTCTGAGCTATTTTTTCATTAACTCTTTCCACCACTTTCATGACGTCCATTTTGGTACATCTGTAGTTACTCCTTTTCACAACATCCCTATTGCTCATATAGAAGTTGATTATGGTGCTTTTGCAACCATCATTGTAGTTAACAATTCCTTGTACTCCCTGATTGACGACTGTATATCCTACTTTGTCAAATATTTTCAGTTTATTGTTACCTGTCACTGACCACGCTGTTGCTTTTTTCTTTTATCTCTGCTTCTTTGCTTTTGTACCTCTGTTTTCTATACCGTTCTTCCACCATGTTATTCTCAGCCTGGTCGGAATCTTGCTTCATCCACAGATCTGGTTGGGAGCTCTCAGCAAGTTATCTTTTAGAAACAGTTCACTGTCATAGTTATCCATCTCTTTTTTAAACTTAAATATCACAGAAGCCCTTTCAGCTCCCATACCATTTTTGTCCAGTTTGTGTACTGAGTCTAGATTTGTCTAACTCTTATCCTGATATCTTAGTTACCAGTCTATGTAGATAGATTTTCTTTACATTAGGGAAGTATTGAATATTCACTGGTTTCAGTCCCATTTCCTGGTGAGTATAAAGTCTATTTGACTTTACATGTTTGCCTGATTTGTAGGCAGGCAGGTAGCTGACCAGCTTTCAGAAATTTGTATTACAGTTGTGTTAGGTCAGTTGCATCACAAAACTCTGGAAGCCTCTTTGATCCCTTCTTCATTCTTTATAGCATACTCATACTTCTATGTACATATGGTTACCTAATCTAATGTTGTTCCCAGATGTGATAACAAGATTGTTGTCATCTATTACACTGGGGAATAGTTTTGCAAACATTTAAGTGGTCTTGCTTTTTACAATTAGTCCTCCCTAATCTGATGGTGCTGGGCTCAGAAATGTCCTTTGGAATTTTCTATCATGTCAAGTTTTTTGTTAAACAGACATTCATTTTTTTACTAAAAAATGTCAATTTTGTCATTAAATGTAATACTGAAATAACAGAAACCAAATAGTGCTTTTTTATTGTTTATTTATTAACAAATATATTACACAAAATGTTTAATTTACACATCTTAGAATAGATTTAAATACACATTTACACCCATGTTGCAGCCCAGTGCTTGAAAACTGGTTAACAAGGTCTGCACAAGATCTTCATAATTTGATGGCTTCTTATTTCCAAGGAAATCAGATACAACTGCAGCAAAAGCATTCCATGCTTCTTTTTCAGTGCCAGATATGGTCTCCAAAATCAACTCATTCTGCAATAGTCATCTAATATGTGGCCCATCAAATACACCAACCTTAATTTTCTCACAAGACAAAACAGGAAACTTTGTGCTTAAGTATTTGAAGCAGTCACTGTCTGTGTTTGAACACATGTTTTGCACCCTGTATGATGTCCCCAGGCTTTGTCTTGTCACTTCATGCTAAAGTAAGTAAGTAAGGAAGTAAGGTAAGCTTTCTTCACAAAATCTGTGATTTTGTTTCACTACCTAATCCAGAAATAAGCAGAAGACACTGGAGCTGTTTTTACATTCTCTTCTTTCACAACTGGCCATATTTCTGAAACACAAAACATATTCAAGCCAGTTATCACTTGAGAAAAGCATTTTCAGAATAGTCAACAGTTATAAAGTAAGCAAATGCAGATTTGTGATGGCAAAGTTCCATAAAGAGCATATATACCATGAAGTTCTTTTTACAATTCTTTGACCATGCTTGACAAAAAGTGACCTTGATCCATATGACCTTACAATTAAAACATTAAGAGCACATTGAAAATACCAATTTTCATAAGAAACAGTTAAAAGTTCAACAAAACCTATCTCATCTAGTTTGCAATGATAATCACACTAAATTAAGTGGAGCGCGGGCAAATCTGCAGACTAATTCTGCAAATATGAGACATGTATGGTGTCAAGGCCCCCAAAATATGTTGTTTCTTAACATTTAATTGTATAAAGGACATTTCTGTCATTATCATGACATTTGAAACTTGTCAAGTTGAAAATAGTGAAAGTTGCTCAAGTTTGATACTTTTTATTTACTCGAGATACTTAAATCATGACTTTTGTTTTCACTTTTGTATTTGTATTTACTTGAAATGACTTGAAAAACTATGTTTTCAAAGTTATGCCAAGCTCCATACATGGGTTCACATTTGATGAAGTCAAATTAGAAATGGTAACAATACCAAAAATTTTGTAAAATGGACATCTGAGTTCATGAAAAGTCTTGACATGATAGATCAAAATGGATTTCATTTTTGAAATCAGTACCCCAGAATTAGTTGGAAATATGTCTATAATATCAGACAACAAAAACCCTATTCCCCAGTGTTATTGAACCCTAATTTATAATTATTTCTCTGTTAACAATATACTTCACCCACTTAAGAGTTGTTATCTATGCAAAAGAATTTGTATGTTGGTTCTTTACCTCTAAGTTGTCTGTTGAGGTACCTCGTGTACATAGCACATATATCTACATACCTCTGTTGTAATATCTCTATTCTCCAGATCTTTCTTGCCTCATATGTTGGCATGCTGCATGATAGTTCTCTGCTTCATGGTGGTAGTAAAAGTGGTGGTTGGTGGGATGTGGGATGTTCATTTGCATACTGAATGGAAGAAAGTTATGGGGCTCATTATTGTGCATAGCACCAACGTGGTTAAGTTTTAGTCATGTACAAGCAGTTAAAGTTGTGATTGAATTTTTGTGGTTGGATGCCCTTCCTATTACTAATTATCTTACAGCATGGACTAGATGCATTTTATTATGCCACTATTTCTACTGAGGAAGTCTGTTGAGAGTGAGATGTTCTCACTGTACTGTACAAGTCTTTATTAATTTCATTCATATGATTAGAGTAGAACCCCTGAGATTCATCATCATCATTTAATGTTGGTTTTCCATGCTGGCATGAGTTGGATGGCTAGGCAGAAGACTGCACTAGGCTTCAGTGTCTCTTTTGGCATGGTTTTTTTATGGCTGGATGCCCTTCCTAACACCAACCATCCCACAGTGAACTGAGTGCTTTTTACATGGCACCAGCACAGGCAAAGTCAGTTTTGGCATGGTTTTTACGGCTAGATGCCCTTCCACATGCCAACCAATTTACAGTGTGGACTAGATGCTTTTTTACATGGCATCAGCACTGGCAGGATCACCAAATAACTTGCAAGTCAAAAATCTTTTAAGAGGGGAGGAGGCATTGGAGGAGGAGATCTTGTGCCAGTTGATGAAAGGTTACAGTGTAACAGAGACAGAAACAAGTGTCTTGCTGTAGAGGAGGTACATGGTTACCCAGTCAGAGAGAGAGAGAGAGATGAAGAATGAGGACAGAAACAGCTGTGTTGCTGTAGAGGAGATACATGGTTACTTAACCAGAGTGAGAGAGTGGAAGACTGCCAGAGAGAGGAGGAGAGAGATGTTGGCAACATGCTAGGGCATACTCTCTAGGAATGAGGATAAGAATATAAATGGGATGGTAGAGTAGAACAAGAGAGTTAGATGTTGGTGAAGTGCTCAGCTATACCCTCAAAGTACGGGGTCAGAATATGAACGGCAGGGCATTGCCAAAGGTGAGTGAGTAGAGAGTAGAGATTTCACATGAATGCAAAGAGTGTGGAGGTGAGGAATGCAGTGTCTGGTGAGACCTAGGTCTATAGAGGGGTCAAGGACAGGATTGGGGAGCGAGGGATTAGCATAGTGCATGAAAAGAGGAAATGTGAGGAAGAGAAGAGATGTAGTTTGGTTTGTTGGGGTAGGGTTTGTGAAAAGTTTTACTGTTATAAATAACAATTACATACTTGGGTCAACTAAATTGACTCTGACCATCACCATTTGAAACCTTATATTCTAAGTTTGCTTCATTAATCTATTTGATAAAAGATTTTAAAAAATAGAATTTTATTTAGATTAGTGTGTTGAAACTGACTGATTGGCCAGTGAAAATGTATATACACTGCTCTTTTCACTTAATTGTTAGTTTTTCTATACATTTTACTATATTTAAAAAAATAAATTGGTTTCTGATTGTCTGTTCCATAACACAGAATTATGACAGTTGGTTGATGTATAAACCTCAAAGACTGTGCAGCAACAAATTACCAGTAGGTTTCCAAACTTGTAGAGTGCAAATCTGATGACATGGAAATCTGCTGTTTATTAAATGATGTTCTCTCAACCACTCTCTTCAATCTTTACCTTCTTTATATCTGCAAAACATGCAGCTTCATATGCAGTTGGCATTAAAGTTACATAATTCCACCATTCCCAATATATAATGGCACACAATTATAACTCTACATCAACCACCTCACTCACTGAACTTTACCATTACCAAATATTTCATTTCCCTCACCAGCATTGCTGCAAAGCATAAAATACACCCGACTGTTACACTAAGTACTAATATATTATTCATTTAGTATGAACATTCAATACATACTGTTATGAATATACAATATATACAGAAGACTATAATGTTGTGAATTATGTCCAACATTCATATCACATAGCTAAGATGTGACAGACTCCCCACTCCTCAATGAAGCCTAAATAGAGTGAGTACTCTCACTTGTCATATTTGGACAGAACAGACTGAGTAACCTCCTCTACAGCAACAGATTAAATATAGATCAGATCTGCACAAGCCCCCACAACTCATATCTGCATAATAAATCATAATTTGCAAACAATAGATTTAATGTAGATTATCACATCACTTTGTACAAGGTCCCCAACTCTTCTTATCTACCACAAATCACAATATGCAAGATAGATTAAATGTAGATTATCAGTTTATCAGTTCTGCACATGGCAACTCCTATTCCATATCTGCCCAATTTCACAATATATCACCATCTGCAAACAATAGATTAACTATAGATTATCAGTTCTGCACAAGGCCACCCCTAACCTGCCACAAATCACTATAAAATAATACATTTTACATAATAACAAGCTACACATGGGTGACATTTATAGTTAGCCTATACCATGAAAAAAATCAAAATCATTGATGAAGGAACACCACCTGGACATGCAAAAGCACAATTTGGTTTTACAGTAACTTGCAATCTTCACTATGCCTGCTGCTACTTTTAACTCCTCCACTCTACATACCTAGACACATCTTAGAACACTATTGTAACACCATCTTAAATTCATGCTCCCTACAACCTAATCCTGGCAAACTGAGAAAACATACACACTAAGTATAACTGAAGAATAGGTAACTTTAGTACCCCAGGCACTGTTGTGGGATGCATTTCATCTGAAATAAATGCCAAACAGCTATTGTTGTGTTCTTACTTCTCACACCTCTGTTCTGACCATAACCAAATCTTACAGACAGAAAAAACTGGACAACACAAGAAATACAACACACTCTGCCACCTCATGCGCTACATTAGTTACTGCAATGAAAATGTAGTCCTAGATATACTGTAGTTAAAACAGACTAAAGAGTATGATTGGGACATCTTCAATTGTAGGTTGGTTGAACCAAAGCTGACTTGGGCTTAAGCAACTGAATATTGGAGTATGCAGTGTAGGATATTTGGAATGTTAAATCTGTGGATCATATTTAAATGTTTGATCAACTGCTCATCTACTGTAGGTTTGCTTGAGAAGGGTTGATCAGACATGTGCACATCAAATAACAGCAATGTTATTGTGTTTTCTATCCTTGAGCATAACTTTCTACTCTACTTCCCTTAAATTATCCATGCACTTTGCAGGCTCTCTTAGACTAGTGAAATTTATGTCTACATAAAAAAGTGTGTGCAATAGTGTTGCAAAAGGCTACAATTTTGGATAAGGATTGTGAGAAGTGCTTAATGCAGGATCTGGGAAGTATGGTTGATTTTGTGTCAAGAGTTAATGCAGTTTTGTAGCTTACAGGAGTAGAAGGAGTAAAGTAGATGGAATAGAAATATGTCGTGTTTGTGGTTGAAGTTTGTTGGGGATCAATTAGACAGTTTTCTTTATATATATATATATATTTATATATATATATATATATATATAAATATCATCATCATCATTGTTTAACGTCCGCTTTCCATGCTAGCATGGGTTGGATGATTTGACTGAGGACTGGTGAACCAGATAGCTACACCAGGCTCCTATCTGCCTGTCTATCTATCTATCTGCTTACACATCTTCCATTGTCGCCAAAGCCTCACCCCAAAAAAACCAAAAAGACAAAACAATGTTCTGTTATAAACAAAACACCTGTTTTATATAAATAAGCAAGATTTCTGTATTTTCACAGAGTTATATTTGACAAGTTCAAAAGACGAACGAAAGCGCTAATATATGTATAAAATAAATAAAAGAAGTTATT
>NC_068987.1:42232913-42233518 GCF_001194135.2 Octopus bimaculoides
GTGTCCAAAAAAGGAAAGGTACACATAAGTGGGCTGGCTACACCCCTGGCAGAGGCCTTGGATTTAGGTCTCACTTGGCTTGCTGGGTCTTCTCACGCACAGCATATTTCCAAAGGTCTTGGTCAGAAGTCATCGCCTCAGTAAGGTCCAATGTTCGAAGGTCTTGCCTCACCACCTCATCCCAGGTCTTCCTGGGCCTACCTCTTCCACAGGTTCCTTCAACTGTTAGGGTCTGGCACTTTTTCACGCAGCTATCCTCGTCCATTCTCACCACATGTCTATACCAGCGCAATCGTTTCTCTTGCACACTACAGCTGATGCTTCTTATGTTCAACTTTTCTCTCAAGATACTTACACTCTGTCGGGTATGCACACTGGCATTACTCATCCATCGGAGCATGCTGGCTTCATTCCTTGCGAGCTTAAGCATGTCCTCAGCAGTCACAGCCCATGTTTCACTGCCATGTAGCATGGCTAGGATAAAATCCTTTTAAGAGCAATGATGTAATCTATATGACATTTAGCATTTCTGGATGACTTTATAACTTCTAAAATTGCAGAAGAATTCACCGGTTGGCAGTTTAGCTTACAGGGTAGAGCACCCC
>NC_068987.1:42233618-42244518 GCF_001194135.2 Octopus bimaculoides
GTGTGTGTGTGTGTGTGTGTGTGTGTGTGTGTGTGTGTGTGTTGCAGCAACAGCAGTACCATCTCATGTATGTGGGTAGAGGGTTTGATCAGGATTGAAGAGTTTCTGTTCTCTAAAAAGGAATCATAGTCTTTTGGTCTATATTATTTATGCAAGTTTATCTTAAGGTATCATCAGAGATTGTGATATCTAGTACTTGTAGGAGATTATCATGGTTTGTTGTTCATGACAAAAGTGAGATACAAAACGGTTTCCTTGAAGCTTGTCTTACATATGTGTTTGGTGAATGATATCTTAGAATAAATGTATTTTCCAGTGTAAGGATTTTGTTTCCTTGTTGAAAACCTTTCATTTGAATTACATTGATAATGTTCTGAAACAAAAATAAAAGCTATGGATATAGGCCATGGCTACATCCACCCATAGTATTTATGTTTTTCTTTGAGGAAGCCCATAGTGTAACTGTAGGTCATCATCCTCATTTTTACGTCTTTTTTTCTTTGCTGTCATGGTTGGACAAGACTTAGTTGCAGCTATGTAAGGCCAGATACTCTTCCTGTCTTCAACCCTTACTTGTTTCTAAGTAAGATATTTATTCCCTTGATCTTTCACATTGACACTACCCAAATGGTGAAATTGTTTTAATGCTTTAAGCAGTTAAACATTACTCTACTTTATAACACACACACACACACACACACACTCACATATATGACTCCCTTTCCATTGGATTTCATATTTTACTAGAACGATGGAATAAGTTGGGTGGTATCTCAGCATGGGTGCAGTCTAAAGGTTGAGAGCAGTAAAAGAATTTAAAAAGCTTCCATTTACCTCTGCAGTTTTGTGCTTATGTGATCTTCTCATTAAAAAAGATGATGCTTTAAGATTTGTTTTAAGTATCTATCCAAATGTGAAAATTTGAAGATTCATTCAACCTGCAAAAATATGGAACATTATATTTTGAATGGGTAGTGGGAGAAAACAAAGAATTCTTTCTTTCTTAAATGGTTTGTTTTGGAAAAAATTTACTTTTCCTTCATATATTATGTGTGACTTACATACATTCATACATACATGCATGCATAAGTATGTACATATGTACCATCATAGAGGTCAACTGTCCTGCTGACGTGAATATCTCTTTGAAAATCAAAGAGAAAGAAGATAACTATGGACAACTGCTTTTGAAACCTCCAGCTTCTATCAGGTTGAGTAAAAAGTAAGCAACGTTTTGAACCATGAAGAATTTGTACCAGATTTTTGCAGAGTTTTGAATATTTTTTAAACATTTTTTTACAATTGCCTGATAATACAGACTTTCCCAAACACATCAATAAATTAACATTGATATTCTCTTCACTGTTGTTACAATCATCTGAAATGGAACTGTCAAAATGCAATATTTGAGCAATTTTGCTATTCAACTTCAAAAGAGGATGTAAAGCAGCTGAAACTGTTTGTGATATGAACAAAACATTTGGTGAGGAAATGGCCAGTGAGTGATCAGCTTGAAAATGGTTTAAACAATTTCACAGTGCAGATTGTGATTTTTGTGGACGCCCTAATGATGGTCAATTAAAGACCATCATTGAAAAAGATCCACGTAAAACCACTTGATAACTGGCAAAAGAACTTCAAGTTAGCCAGAAAACTGCCTGTAACTATTTGCATGTGATGAGAAAATTAAAAAAGCTCGACAAATTGGTACCACATGATTTGAATGAAAATCAGAAAATGTGCAGATATAAAATTTACTTGTCGCTTCTTCTCCATAACCAGACGGATCCATTTCTCGACTGTATTGTAACTTGCAATGAAAAGTGGATTCTGTACAATAATAAAAAATGTTCTTTGCAGTGGTTGGACCAAAATGAAGCACTGAAAACCTTCCCTATAACCCAGCTCTTCAAAAAGAAGGTTATGGTGACTGTTTGGAGGTGTACTATAACATCTTGAAACTTGGAAAAACCATTACTGCAGAAACATATTGCCATGAAATTGCCAAAATGGACAAAAAGCTGCCACTCCTCTGTCCCAGATTGGTCAACAGAAGGACCAATCATACTTCAGGACAATGCTCAAACACATGTTTACTAAGATGCTTCAGAAGTTGAGGGAACTTGGCTATGAAGTTCTTCCCTACCCAGCTTATTCTCCAGACCTTTCTCCCACTGACGGCCACTTTTTCAAGCACCTTGATGGTTTCCTGTGAGAGATGCTGAAATTGCATTTAAAGAGTTCATCAGCTCCAGAACTTCAGACTTTTATGTTACCAGAATAAACAAACTTGTAACTCGTTGGCAAAAATGTGTTGATTGTAATGGTACTTACTTTGATGAATAAAATTTCCGCATTGTTGAAATATATTGTGATGAATTTCATGTTTCAAAACGTTGCTTACTTTTTACTCAGCCTGATATATCCAAATTACAAATTTGCATTTATACCAATAATAATTGGATCACTTAGTTTTGTAAGTAAATGCATAATTGTCAGTCTGGATAAGCTTAGATTTTCAGAAAAAGATATCAACCAGCTGACTCACACATTACAAATACAATCTGTAAGTGGAACAGTAAAACTATGCAAGACTTTTCTCAGGCTTAAAATGTAACATTGTTTTCATTATCTACATTCCAAAGATGGAGCTTTGTAACTTTGTTAGAAATCAGCACCTTCAGAGAAATAATTTAAATGATTAAATACAGAAGTGACATAAACAGAGAGAGAGAGAGAGAGAGAGAGAGAGAGAGAGAGAGAGAGAGAGAGACATGCATGCATGCATTCATTCATTCATTCATTCATTCATTCATTTTTTTCTTTGCAGAGAGTTCCTTCAACATCATCCGAAACTGAAATTCCTTGGCCTTTCTCTTACAGTAGCATGCCAATTTAGTGTGATAGCCTCATCAAAATGTTTACATGGGACTCCTATTGTGGTAAGAATTTATGAATTGCCATCTCTTTTTATTTAAGCAAGGTCAGTGAGTGGCAGAATCTACAGAGTGATAGACAAAATGCTTTGTACTATTTAGTTACATTTGTTTTCCATTCTGTGTTTAAATTCCAACTTTTATCCTTTTAAAGCCATTATAATAAGTAACTCCATCACTTAAATTTATAGCCTTCTACCTATTAGTTTTATGATATTTGAACAGTGTTGTGACAGATATGGTAGAATGCTAAATGTCTTGATATTTTTTGTCCCATTATACTCTGAATTTAAATTTTAGCAGAACTGATTTCACCTTTCATCATACTCTTATTTCTACTTAGGGTCTTCATGATACTCATATTTCCACCTACTTCCTGTAGAACAGAGATTCTCAAACTTTTTGCCCCCCCTCCTCCTCATGGCCACATAATGCCTTCAACGCCCCCACCCCTATTTTTATGTATTAATAAATATTTCATATTTTACTAATTTATATATACTATGAATCATTTGATATTTAATATAATATATAATTTGTATACAATACTATAATAATAAATTCATAGCATCCCCCAATCCTCTGCCTTCCTCCCAATGCCTCCTTCTTCTCTACTGCTCCACCACCACTACCCTCCCCCCTGGACCCTCTCAGCACTCACTGGAGGGTGGGGGGAAAATCATGAGTTGGGGAAGATAGAGGAATGCAGAAGAGTGTAGGGAGGATAGTGACTAGATAGTAATGACAATACAGTTGATAAGAGGGAGGGAGAGAGAGAGAGAGAGCGATGACATGGTTGGGTAGGCTGCAGGAGCAGAGAGGTAAGCATAGGGTATGGTGAGAGATAATTTACTTCAGTGGGAGGGGAGATGAATCCCTGAAATCAGTACCTTCACCATTTCATTCTGTGTCTTCCTGAGTCTCCCTCTTCCATAGGTTCCACCACAGTAACCAATTGGCACTTCTTTATACAGCTATCCTCATCTGTATGCATCACATGTCCATATCAGCACTGTCTTCTTTCTTGCGCACCACATTTGATTTCTATTATGTCCAGTTTCTCTCTTAGCACATATTATGCCATTTATCCAGTGGAATGTGCTTACTTCATTTCTTTGAAGTCTTCTCAAGTTCTCTGCATTTATGGCCCATGTCTCTGCCATACAGCATCACAGTTCAAACACAAACATCATATGCAATCTGCTCTTCACTTTGTGGAAAAGGCCTTCGGCTGCCAATGGTGAAGGCTTACTAAACTTTTTCCAACCCATTCTTTCCTGTAATATCTCCTTGATAACAAAAGCTATCAACTATCTATCTGGGCAAGCAAGAGAGTCTGTTTCCAGTGTGTTCATTTTAAGTACTGCTCCAGCATATCTATTACATATGAAGCTTATGTTCTCTGCTTGTCTGTCTGTGATTCCACCATATCTCTTGTGTGTCCAGAGCTTACATCGAGTATAATGTATGGAGTTTATATTTACTCCTTTTCTGCATATTGAGCAAGGCTATGTCCCTATAGGTACCAGGGTCCTGTCTTGTTTCCTATTTATTAAAACCTTCATCTTTGCTAAGTTTACCTTAAGACCTCTCAATTCTAGGCTTAGCTTGAATGCTTACAATTACCACTTCAGTCCCACCAGCCATGAGAACTAGATCATCAGCTTACAAGAATTCTTATGGATAGCCAGTCTATCTGTGATGACTTGTAGGAATTTGATGAATAGGCAGGGACTGAAGCTTGATGGACTCCAACTCTCATACTAAATTCATCATTGATGTCGTTCTTGACTCTCACTTTACTTATTGCATCTTTGTACAGGGTGACCCAAAATTTACTTGACCATTTTAAAAGCTAACTTTTTAACAATTATTGTTTTCAATTTTTTTAATTTCAGATTATTGACTTGTAATTCTTAGAAAATAATCATGGAGAAATTCACAGTGTAGCAATGAGTAAAAGTAATCAAATTTTATCTAAACATCAACGATCAATTGTGCTAATTCAAAGAGCTTACATTTATCATTTTGTGGTCAGACACCCACTATTTAAACAAGTGATACTCAACTTATTCCAGCAGGGGCTGTGATTGATTTACCACTTGTTAGCAGGCCATTTTCAGAGAGGTCTCACTACAACATTCAGCATATACAGTAGAGTATTGATGAAGAGCCTTCAACATCAACCTAAAGGTAGTCCCAGCAGCTTGGCATATCTCAGAGCTCACTACAGAGGATTCAAAGGATGCTGGATTTATTTCTGCACTAGCAGAGATACCCGGCCTTGCTCGGGATGAAAATGGCATAGATTTTATTGCTTTTCTTGTTTCTGTCATGTGACTGCGGCCATGGTGGAGCACCATCGTTCGTCGAAGAAATCAACCACAGGATTTATTCTTTGTAAGCCTAGTACTCATTGTGTCAGTGTCTTTTACCAACCGCTAAGTTACGGGAATGTAAACACAGCAACATCAGTTGTCAAGCAATGGTGGGAGTAGAAACCCAAGATACAGGCACACACATATACAAATATACACATATATACGACAGTCTTCTTTCAGTTCCGAGTAAGAAATCCACTCAAGATTTTGTTCAGCCTGAAGCTATAGTAAGCATATATATATATATATATATATATATATATATGCTTTCGGTGCGAATAGCTTTATTATAGGGTGGCGTATGTTACAATCCTGTAAATAATAATAATGGTTTGCACCGTCGCTAGAAGAGGACTGAACTCATGTTTGCAAATAATAGTAACTTGAAACTTGTTAGAATTTATGGTTTAAAATTATTTTTAATGCAAAAATTCACGTGTTAGGAAGCAACGAAAAAAAAAAACAAATAGCCAATTCCGGGCATTTTTCACCATGAGGAATCCATTGGTGCGACTCCCAGATTGCTATCTTGTAAGGTGTGGATTTCTATAGATGCAACACACACACACACTCACAAACTGAGCTGTATAGATATAGATAAAGTGCCACTAGTGCAGGAACTAAAGCCAGCAGATTATCAGGTATGAGTAGTTATGCTGCCCAGATCCAAGAATTGGCAATACAAAAAAATGATTTCTTTCACAACCGTTTTATCGGTGACGAGGCCCCTTTAATCTGAACAGCTTTATCAATAAACAAAATATCCAATTTGCAGTGACAGAAACCCAAGAATAATCAACCAAATTGAGCTGCACTTTGTAACAATAATGGTTTGGTGTGGGGTAAATGCAGAAAGAGTTCATGGTCTTTACTTCTTTGAAGATGAAGCAGAAAACACACTAACCATCACAGGAAAAAGGTATCAGGACATGCTAGCACATTTTGTGTGTCCTGCAGTTGAGAACACCAGAAGTATGATGGGAGCAAGACTCCTGATGATGGAGTTCTTGAGGTAAATTTTTGGAAGGAGGATATTTTCGAGAATCTCTAAATTCAATTGGCCTTGGTGTAATAGCTCCAGGCATTTTCTTGAGGGGATATCTGAAAGACAGTGCTTACCATGACCAACCTTGAACCACCCAGCAGTTTAAGGCTAACATCTATGATGAAATGAAAGGAATAAACCAAGAAATGTTAGGAATGGTAATGGAATGCTCTTCAGAAAGAACCTGCCCTTGTCAAGGACAAAATGGTTGCCATTTGAAGGATGTAATTTTCAAATCAAATTAAAAATGTTTTCCAAGAAGTGTATTTTATTGTTTATAAAATGATATATGTGAATATTTAATAACAGGGTTGTTATATTTTGAAATGGTCAAGTGTCTTTTGGGCCACCCTGTACAAGCCATTTGTCGATATCTAGTCTTCTTAGTGACCACCAGATTACTGTGTGTGTTGTTCCTTATCAAATACCTTCTCCAATTCAATGAAAGCTGAGAATAATGGTTTACTCTTAGCCAGATATTTCTGCTGCAGTTGCCTCGTTAGAAAGACTATTTGTTATACTTCTTCTAGGCATGAAACTAAACTACATCTTAACTAAGTCTACCCTGTCATGAATCAACTATGTTATGACTGTCTCTATGACCTTCACAAACTTTTATACTCTTGGAGGAATCTTTGTTAGTAGACATGTATTTGATGAAAAATGAAATTATACCACATCACACATTGACATCTCCTCCTTTAATTCTTAAAGTTTATTATGATGATGTTGATTTCATTTCAAGATAACAGGTGAAGCCAATGAAATGCAGATATTGGAATCACTTCGAAGGTATATATTGCGAGAGAAATACATCCAGAAATCACTTTACACATTGTTTAGCTTAACACAGAACTTAGAGAAGCCTCGCCAAGACATCATTAAGGTAAGTTGGTTTTCTGCTATGTTTTCTTTTATGGATACTCTTTTTCTTTCTTTCTTTCTTTCTTTCTTTCTTTCATTCTTTCATTCTTTCTTTCTTTCTTTCTTTCTTGTATAAATGCTTTTCTTAATAGTCTCTGAAGTCCAAGAAAGACAATTTTGTAATTTCTTGTTGAACAGATGATTTATTTATAGTAATTAAATGTTTGTGCTGTACAGGTTCATGGTGTGCGACATATTGGATGTTGCTGTAATGTATGGATGAACATACTGATATTTATCATCAACCACACCCCATCCCTTGTTCATCATTCACTACATTTATCTCTGTTCCCATTTCTAATCATTTGTCACCCTCCTCTCACACCCTAATTAACTTCTTCTCCTTCCCGCTGATCCTCTGTCCATATTCCCTTTTGTACTCACCTCTTTTGAGAATTACTCTGGCACCTTGCCATCACCATCTTTATATCCTCTATAGCAAGAAGCCTGTATTTGTCCCCCTATCACATCTTTCAATACACAAAATAAAGTAATCTCCCCATTTGTCATATGCATTCGTACTCAGGTGAGGGACTTTTACTTTTCTTTTCCTGGTACATTCTGTAAAGTGGCTGGCATTAGGAAAGACACTCAACCATAGAAACCATACCAAAGCTGACAATGTAGCTTGATGCAGGTTTTTGGCTTATCAGATCCTCTCAAAATGTCTAACCATTGCCAGCATAGAAAATGGATGTTAAATGATGATCATGTTGATGATGATGATGACAATGAAGACAATGACAAGGAGGATGAGAACAACAACAACGATGACGACAGCAGTAAACAATACGTAATATTTCCCCATGACCAAGTATATTTTTGCAGAATATTGGAAATGAACAATACAGTGTGTGTGTATATTTGTGTCCCCTTGTCATGATACTGTGTGACAACTGTAAATGAATCACACAGTGTCATGACAAGAGACTACAAACATACATACATTTACATATGTACATATATAAATGCATACATACTCACTCACTCACTCCCTCCTTTCTATTTGCTAAATCCACTCACAAGGCTATGGTTGGCCTGGCAATAAAGTAGAAAACACTTGCCCAAGGTGCCACACAGTGGGACTGAACCATGTGGTTGAGAAGTAAACTCTTTAACCAAAGAACTATGCCTGCACCTATTCACAAGGTCAGTGATTTAAAACATTGCTGTAGTTCTGCTACATTCATTTCATTCCTTGTTTTACACAGTATTTTGTTGGCTGTAGATGTTTAGCACAAATCAAAACATGTTTGTATTGTTAGGTTTATTAACTTGCATCATTAAAATCTTACAAAAATCAATTTGATTATGAAGTTCAAAGTTAACTGAACCTTCCAACTAGTTATTGGCAAAGATCTCTCTAAACAAACATATCTTAACCATTCTTTACCATTACATGTAGAACAGTTTTTATTCAATGAAGTACAATGTCTTACTCAGTCTGGACAGGTTATGCAATCTATGGAGGACATTCAATTATAAAAATCTAGTTTCAACACCTTGTAAATCTCCCAACTTACATCTGTTCTCTTTCTTCATTCGTTTCTGTAGAAGGATGTAGGCTCAAAAGGTGAAAGACTTCTTCCATTTTTCCTTAGCACATTGGTTGTTGTTCCCTCACTTGTCTCTGTCTTTTGTTTTTTGAACCATATATATCATCATCTTTTAATGTCCCTTTTCCATGCTGGCATGGGTTGCACAGTTGGAAAGATTCTGATGAAAGATTGTGTCTTCTAACAAGACTCTGCACTGTCTCATAAGGCTAGGACAACCCAAGCATGGTTGTGTACCAATCTCCATACTCTTGTTCTCCCAGACACATGGTCTCCTAGCTCACGAGATCTCAATCCACTAGACAATTATGTATGGCATATAGTTGAAGGAGAGGTCAATCAACTTCTCCATAATACCATATAATTTCTCAAATTCACCATAACCAACACTATGTCCAAAACTGATAGGAATCATTGAATAGACATGATAAAAGTATTCTCAAGCTTATTTGCACTAGTTCTTGCTCCAATACAGCTTTTATTTGCTGAGCTATGCTTTTTTTCTAAATTCATATAAATGACCTAAAAAAGATGACACAACCTCTGTGTGTGTGTGTGTGTATAACAATCAATAATATGTACAAAGAAAATCATACATTTATTTTAGACCACAGCTTAAAAATCCAACAATTGTTTCAATAGCATTAACGTATACATACATCATCATCATCATCATCGTTTAACGTCCGCTTTCCATGCTAGCATGGGTTGCACAATTTGACTGAGGACTGGCAAGCCAGAAGGCTGCACCAGGCTCCAATCTGATCTGGCAGAGTTTCTACAGCTAGATGCCCTTCCTAACGCCAACCACTCCGAGAGTGTAGTGGGTGCTTTTACGTGCCACTGGCACAAGGGCCAGTCACACGGTACTGGCAACGGCCACGCTCAAAAAGGTGTTTTTTACGTGCCACCTGCACGGGAGCCAGTCCAGCGGCACTGGCAACGGCCTCGCTCGAATGATTTTCTAACGCGCCACCAGCAAAAGTACTTGAAAGCAACGCAGGTAACGATTACGCTCAAATGGTGCTATTTACGGGCCACTAGCACGGAAGCCAGACAGCTGCTCTGGCAATGAACGTGCTCAACAGTGCTGTTAGTGCTCCACTGGCGCGGTGACCAGTCATCAAATATGGTTCAATTACAATTTCGATTTCACTTACCACAACAGGTCTTCGCAAGCAAAGTTTAGTGTCCAATGAAGGAGAGGTTGGCATGGGTACCAGTCGTCGGATTCGATTCGATTTCAATTTCAGATTTCAAATTCCAAATTCACTTGCCTCAACAGGTCTTCACAAGCAGAGTTTTTTAGTGTCCACTGAAGTAAAGATACAGATTAGTGAGCTGGCTACACTTCTGGCAGAGATCACAGATTATGCTCTCACTTGCCTTGCTGGGTCTTCTCACGTACTGCATATTGCCAAAGGTCCCGATCACTGGTCATTGCCTCGGTGAGGCCTAAAGTTCGAAGGTCATGCTTCACCACCTCATCCCAGATCTTCCTGGGTCTATCTCTTCCACAGGTTCCCTTAACTGCTAGGGTGTGGCACTTTTTCACACAGCTATCCTCATCCATTCGCACCACATGTCCATACCAGCGCAATCGTCTCTCTTGCACACCACAACTGATGCTTCTTAGGTCTAACTTTTCTCTCAAGGTACTTACACTCTGTCGAGTATGCACACTTACATTACACATCCATCGGAGCATACTGGCTTCGTTTCTTGCAAGCTTACACATGTCCTCAGCAGTCACTGACCATGTTTCATTGCCATGTAGCATGGCTGTTCGTACACATGTGTCATACAGACTGCCTTTTACTCTGAGTGACAGGCCCTTTGTCACCAGCAGAGGTAAGAGCTCTCTAAACTTTGCCCAGGCTATTCTTATTCTAGCAGCTACACTTTCAATGCCACCCCCTGTTACAAACATGGTCACCTAGGTAGTGGAAGCTATCAACTACTTCTAGTTTTTCACCCTGGAGTGTGGTAAAGGTTGTTTTCTTCACATTCTCAGTGTTTATTGCTCCTGAGCATCTGCCACATACAAAAACTATCTTG
>NC_068987.1:42245920-42254235 GCF_001194135.2 Octopus bimaculoides
ATGTCGCTCGAAAGATATCATGTGTCGCCCGCACACGAGCCAGTCAATGGGCACTGGCAACGATCTCGCACGAAAGATATCATGTGTCGCCTGCACATGAGCCAGTCCAGGGGCACTGGCAACGATCCCGCTCGAAAGATTTCATGTGTCGCCCGCACATGAGCCAGTCCGGGGGCACTGGCAAACGATCCCGCTCAAAAGATATCGTGTCGCCCGCACATGAGCCAGTCCAGGGGCACTGGCAACGATCCTGCTCGAAAGATTTCATGTGTCACCCGCACATGAGCCAGTCCAGGGGCACCGGCAGCGATATCTGAAAAAATTTTACCTCTTAAAAAACATTAACAAAAAAAAACACCAAACCAAATTTAACTTTAGACATTCATTCAACCAAGAGGGATATCATTGAATAACTAATATACTTTACAAAAATAAAATATAAAAAATACTACACTAATTCCATATTTTTTGACAGTTTGAAATCTACATGAAAAAAAAGCCTGAGAAAATGAGTATATTTATCTACTAAAATTGATGACATCACTGTATATCTTAAAAACAAAAACTGCAGACAAGAATCTTACATTATATTTAATAGATAACTGAAGAATAATAATTCTATGTAATGCTTAATAGAAACTGTTGTGGCAGGAGTCATTGACACCCCTGTGGTATTGGTAGAATGGACTAGCCAAACTCTTATGAAGAGTAGCATATTGGTTGAAATGGGGAGGTCATAGGAATCATTGAGAGTTTGTGGAATTTGTAGAAAGTTGTTGAGGTCATTGAGAGTTTATATTTATTGGAGTATCGTGTTCAGTGGAGTAATTTGAAGTACATCATATGAAGACAGTTGTGTCTATCCCCACTTTGTGAAAACTGTATTTCCAATGTATAGGAGGATATAAAAGTGGCAATGAGTTTATTCGAAACTTACATTGGACGTTAACATTTTCTTATGAAACAAAATCAAAGAGAGATTAGTTAATATGGAAGACTTATTAGCCTCCGTGGTGCAGTTGCAACAGCAACAAGTTACAGCAGCAATTACAAGAACAACAACAACAATACCAATAGTTGCTGGAATTAATGTTGAAGTCCAAAAAATACTCAGGTTCATTCTTGCCAGACAGTGTAGCAAACGCAATTGCAGAATTTAGTTATAACCCAGAAGAAGGTATTACTTTTTCTGCATATTTCTGAAGATATGTAGAAATGTTCAAAGAGGAATGCAAAAATTGGACAAACAACAAAAAGGTACATTTATTTTTAAGAAAATTATCCCCTGTTGCTTTTAAGAAAATTATCCCCTGTAGTTACTACTGTAACTACATTCTGCAAAAAATACAAAAAAAAAAACGTGTAAAATTTGTTTCAATGAAACAAATTGTTAGCAAACATTTTCATTGTGAATTGTTTCATGTTCAATACTCACTGGGAATGTTTGTATTTAATAAAAAAAAGGTGATGAAGATTTTGTCACCTATGCCAGAGTTGTCAATCAACAATGTGAAAAATTCAAACTAAAATTAACCCTGGACATATTCAAATGTCTAATTTTTGTTCAAGGGTTAACTGCAAGCAAAGATGCAGCGATACATGTTGAGATGTTAACAAAATTAGAACAAGACCGGAATTTGATTCTGCAGGCAGTGGCAGAGGAATGTCAGAGAATTATTAATCTACAACATGATGCAAATAAAATCAAAGAAAAGGATTAATCCAACATCCATGCATGTCAACCTGTAACAGATAAGGAAAAAGAAAACAATGATCAAGACCCAATTCATGCTATGGGTGCAGAGGTCTACATTTTAAAAATAACTGTCCATTTAAAAATTTTAAATGTTTTAACTGTCAAAAAATTAGACATAAAACCTCACATTGCAGAGAAAAGAAAAGGTTGAGCAAAAAAAATTTCTGGGAAGATTTTCTCAATAGAAAATCTAGGCAAGGCTCACAAAAGAAAGTTTGTGTACATAAAAATTAATGCTAGATACAGGCAGTGATATTACAATTATTAACACTGGCACATGGAAAAAAAATAGGAAAGCCTACATTATTGGAAACTTTAAAAATTGCAAACGGTATCTTAGGAAAAAATTACAATTTTGGGGGGAAATGATAACTGAGGTTACATTTCAGTTTTTGTGTTAAATAATGCAACAAACTTGTTCAGTACTGACTGGATGGAATTGTTTAATTTATTGGACCTCCTCATAAATCTGTTCTGTAAAGATATAATGGTTTTTTCCTCCAGTTAAAACAAGTTGTCAGATGAAGTAAAAGTAAAAAATATTTTTCCTGAAGTTCTGTCCGATAAATTAGGCCTGTGTACCAAGACAAAAGCATGTTTTCAAATAAAGGAAAACACCATACCTGTATTTAAACCAAAAGAATGGTACCCTTTGCAACGATGAAGCAAGTCAATGAAGAACTAGAGAGACTAGAAAAAATTGGAGTTATCCAAACAGTGGAATATTCACCAACTATGTATATTAAGAAAAAGAATTAAAATCAGAGTTTGCGCTGATTTTTCCACTAGTTTGAACAAATGTCTTAAAATGCGCCACTATCTGCTACCTACTCCAGAGGATATTTTTGCGAAATTAAACAGTGGAAAGATATTTTCTCAATAGGATCTCTCTGATGTGTACCTACAAATTAGAGTAGTCAATGAATACTCGAAATACCTAAAAGTTAACACTCATAAAGGACTGTATACATACAATAGGTGCCATTTGGTTTAAAAGTTACACCAGCATTGCAATGATAACGGAATGTGAATTTGCAATTCCATATCTGGATGATATACTCATTAAAAGCAAATCCAAGGATCAACACATCGAGCATGTAAAATATGTATTTGAAAAAATTAACCCTTTTGATGCTAACCCGGCTGTAGCCAGCCGAAGAAGAAATACAGGCATTTTTTACTATAAATATAATTATGGGTATTAGACAGTTACCCAGGATTACAAATTACTGGAGTAATCAGGAACCTTTTGGCGATCAGTATGTTTCCAGTATTATAACCCGAATACGATTTGTGAAACTGAACCAATATTTACATGCGAGAGATACTAGCAGTACCCCAGTATGTGGAGAACCAAACTTTGATCCCTTATTTAAAATAAGACCCCTCATTGACTGCATTCCCTGAAAGACACTTATCCATCGATGAGAGCATGGTGAGGTATAAAGGAAGGGGTACGCTTCCGACAGTATATGCCAGGAAAGCCCCAAGAAAAGGGGGAATCAAAGTTTGGAAAATTTGTGAAGCAAATACTGAGTACTGCTGTGGATTTAGTTTTTATACAGGGAAAAGAGACAATAATGTTAGTCAGCATGGCCTAGGGTCTGAAATTTATCACTTCTATACCATAACCAGGGCTGTATATTATTTTTTGACTGATTTTTTAGTTCGGTCAAACTTGTGGTGAATTTAGAAGCTGTGGCAACGTATACATGTGCTACAGTAATTGCTAGTAGAAAAGGGCTGCCGTTGGATATAAAAAAAGCAAAATTTTAAAAAAGAGGTGAAATAATCCAATGGCAGAAAGGAAATCTGCTAGCAACTGCATACAGAGATAAGAAGCAGATAAATTTTCTAACTACCAGTGCACAACCATGTGTAGATGAAAATGGCACCCCGTTTGTGAACCTTGATTATAACAGGTACATGGATCGGCTGAACCAGATGATGAGTTATTATCTGGTTGGTAGACCGAGTAATAAATGGTGGCGATACCTAGTTTAGTATATAGTAAACATGAGCATTGTATACCAAATCAGGAGGGGCTTGCAAGTGGTGTGACCATCTGCAGTTCCGAGCAGATGTTGCAACACAGTTGAGGGCAGGTTATTCCTCCAAAAAAAATAACTGCAGGAAGGAAAAGCAAAGCCTGCCAGAGAGATATCCCTTTGAGATCAACCAATCTACATAAATTAGAAAAAATCGGAGTCACAAAAGGCAGTGCCACAAATGTCTACATCAACAAAGAAAAACTCCCAGTGGACGGCCAGTTGAAACATCTTTCCTATGTGCATTCTGCAAGGTTGCAGTATGTAGAGTGGGATGTTTTACAACTTTCCATAATAGAAATATTGTGTGAATATTGTATATATGTATATTTAGATTGTATAAATATTTTTCAAATTTACTTTGTTTTACTTTTTATTTTAATTTATCTGTAATTTTAATTAACCTGTTTTGATCTAATTTCTATTGTAAATCTTTATTATATATGTTCCTGTGTATTCATGTATACGTGTGAGTATATTTCATTTTGTTGATGTATTTAATTTTATAGTTTTCTTCAAAAACAAATTCCAGTATTTCAGTTTATTTTACCTTTATGGTACACATGTTCCGTGCATTAAATTCAACTGATAATCTAGTGATGTGCACAATTCTTCTATATCAAAATTTTGTTGCATATCCAGTTGAATATTAGCTGATGACTCATTTTCTATGGTAATGTTTAAACAAAATTTAAATATTTTTACATTTTGCTCAGTTTACCTGGATTTACCTGTAATTAGAGTCACTTCGAGATAAAAATTATGCAATAGAATTGATTAAGAATCCTTTCTTCAATTATGTTCCAAATGTTACATTAATATGTTGATAAGTAAAAAAGTTACAGTTGTTTAATGAAACTAGTCTAAATTCATGATTATTTTAGAATATAGTTGAAACTCATGAGGGGTTTATTTTGGTCAGAGATATAGTAACAAAAGAGTAAAGGATTACAGCTTTACTTTGAGTGAAGAAAAGTGTGTATTTTCCTTACTGGGAATATGTAGATGTAGGAAACCAACCTCTATGGTAACAATAGAATTTCTTCATGAACTCTTTGCAAGATCTGGTGTCCTAGACACCATAGTATCTGATAACAGTATGTATTTTACAGCATATGAGTTTTTTTGCAAAATATACACAAACACATCTCTACTCCACCATATCATCCAAGATCAAATGAGCAAGTGGAACAGTTCATGGATACATTTAAATGAGCATTAAAGAAAACAAGAAACAAGCTAGTCAATGACGCGACATTGACACAATTCTTGAGGGTTTATAGTATAACACCAAACCCAAACAGTTGATCAGGCAAGTTGCCTGTGGAACAAATATTTGCTCGAAAAATAGTCAGTTTTGACAAGCTATTACCCATAAGAAAAACAGATAGGGAGACCACTACAAAAGCAACAAAGTATTTTAATATTGGTGACAAAGTATTTTTCAAAATATATAAAAATCGAAGAGAAGGTTGGGAAGACAGAGTAGTAACAAAATGAATTGGCAAAATGACATATATGATAGGAAAAAAATGGGAACACAAAAGACTTTTAAACCAGCTGAAAAATAAATAAATATATGGAAAAAAAAGAAAGGAGATACCCATGGAAGTGCTCTATGACACCTTTGATGTTCCAACACAACAAGAAGTCGAACCTAGGCATAGCAGCACAAGAAAGAGAAAACGAACAGAACGGTTGGAAGTAGTACCTAAATGGAAGAAATATTAAACTTCCCTAGGAAGTAAATCTCAAGAGATGAGATGTTGTGGCAAGAGTTATTAACACCCCTGTGGGATTAGAAGAATGAACTAGCCGAACCCTTATAAAGAGTAGTGTATTGGTTGAGATGGGGGAGGTCATAGGAGTCGTTGAGAGTTTGTGGAAGTTGTAGAAAGTCTTTGAAATCGTTGAGAATTTGTATTTATTGGAGTATCATGTTTACTGGAGTAATTTAAAGTACGTCATGTGAAGTCAGTTCTGACTATCCCCACTTCGTGAAATCTGTATATCCAACATAGAAGGATATAAAAGAAACTAGTATACTTTGTCGCAATAATTAATTACCTATTTATTTATCTAATATAATAAACCCTTCTATAGGAATTAACCATATTTTATAACTGAAGAATTATGCATCATCATGTAATATTGGTAATTCTACTTGTGATCTTAGCCTCGAAGAATTTTATTTTATAATTACTTCTAAATTAATTTTATTGAATTTTAATGAGCACTTCACTTAAATGTTGCCATAAATTTAGAAAGACATTCAAATATTTCAATTATTAGTTATAATAATCTTTTAATTAATTATTGTATAATAAGGTTAATTTCTATTAAAGTGTATAATATAATGAGTCAGTAATTGATTATAGTGATGTAAAGTATCTAAGCTTCGATTAAGCATAATGTATAATTATCTATAATTTTTCTTCTTTAATTATCCACTAAGATCATCAAGAAGTGTATATATTATTAATTATAGTAATTTTTCAATTATATAATAATCTTAATTCCTATAAAAGGGTATAATATAAATTATTTAATTATCTGTTATTTTTATTCTTTAGTTATGTAGCGTAGTCATCAATAATTGTATATATTATTATTAATTATAATAATTTTTCAGTTATTATATAATGAGGTTAATTCCCATATAGGAGTTTATTATAATGAATAAATAGGTATTTGGTGGTCTTTTCTGTAATTTTTATTGTTTCACTATCCAGTGAGATCCTCAGTGGTTGTATATGTTGTTGAATATAATAATTCTTCAGTTATTATAAAATAAGGGTAATTCCTATAGAAGGGTTTATTCTATTATAAATAAATTCTATTATAAATACATAGATAATTAATTATTGCTATGTAAGGTAAATAACTTCCTATTAAGCATTGTGTAGAATTATTATCTGTAGTCTTTATTCTTTAGTTATCTATTAAGCATAATGTAGAATTCTTGTCTGCAGTTTTTGTTCTTTAGATATACAGTGACATCATCAATTTTAATAGATAAATATACTGTTTTTTACATTACGTTTTTTTTCCATGTAGATTTCAAATTGTCAAAAAATATGGAATTAGTGTGGTATTTTTTATATTTTATATTTTATTTTTATAAACTAAATTAGCTATTCAATGATGTCACTCTTGGTTGAATGAATGAATGTCTAAAGTTAAATTTGGTTTGGTGTTTTTTTTTTCTGTTAACGATTTTTAACAGCTAAAATTTTTTCAGATGTTCAAGTAGGAAATTCACAAATTTGGTTTACCTTGATAATGTTGTGTTGACATAAATTTTCATGCATATTATTATTAATATTAATAATATTTTGTGTATATATGTGTGTGTGTGTGTGCGTATGAATATATATATGTATATGTTAATGCAATTGAAACAATTGTTGAATTTTTCAGGTGTGGTCGGAAATAAAGATATGATTTTCTTCGTACACATTATAGATTGTTGTTAATTCTCTGAATTTCTTAAAATTCTGCATAAGGATTGTTGGATTTACTTGCCATACATGAGGATTTACTTGGGATTTGTATTCTACATACATTTACTGTTATCTACTTGTTGGAAATTTAACCTTATTCCTTTATACTGAGTGCTTACTTCATATCTGCCAGGAATTTTTAATCCCATTTCTTCTTTTATATATATATATATGATATATAAAATTAAGAGGAATGACCACTAGAGTGGACACATAATATGCTAAACATAGACATCTAATCGCCATTACCACAAAGAGGGTGTTCTCAAGAAAAATCTTAGCAAAATGCCAAAATGTATAAATGAGCAAGACAAATGAAAATATACAAAATAAAAAATGATCACCTATGTACCATGGTTTCACTTGTTAATATTTACATATGTAAATACGTATATATCTGCAAGATCAGCAGCGTAGTCTGTCGCTTACAAAACACAATTTCCAGAACTAGATACAGAACGCTCAACTGAAACAGAGCATGTACAGAGTTCTACAAATTATATTTGGGTGTATTTTTCAAATGTCTTGAGAACACACTCTTTGTAGTAATGGCGATTTGACATCTATGTTTTTAGCATATTAGGTATCCACTCTAGTGGTCATTCCTCTTAACTTTGTATGTAACATAATTTTTAATCTTCAAATTTTTAAATATGCTAAGCCACTGGTTTTCATTCATTACTATCAATTTCTACCCTTATTATTTTATTTTTAAATGAAAATGTTCTCAATCAGGTAGATTGGCTGCTCAAATTTATTAACTGCAGAGTTATTTCCGGCCTCCATGCACCAAAGGGAAGACATTTGAAAAATACACCCAAATATAATTTGTAGAACTCTATACATGCTCTCTTTCGGTTGAGCGTTCTGTATCTAATTCTGGAAATTGTGTTTTGTAAGTGACAGACCACGCTGATGATCTTGCAGATATTTACGTATTTACATATGTAAATGTAAACAAGTTAAAACCATGGTACATAGATAATCGTTTTCTATATATATATATAT
>NC_068987.1:42254650-42256015 GCF_001194135.2 Octopus bimaculoides
ATATATATATATATATATAAAGTTGTAAGATACCTCACGAGTGGAAATATATATGAAAGAAGGTTTTAAAAAGCAATTTTAAAGATGATCTTTAGAGATTACTTGATTTATCTGTTTCTTAAATGGCTCTACCGTCCTGATCTTAGTATTTTATAAAGGCCTTTATATAAATAACTCTTCTAAACAAGTACCACTAAATACACTATAAGTATCATGTAAGGAGTAACAATAATAAATTTTAAAACCTATAACATAATTCCTCATTTTATATATAGAAAGATTAGTGTAAAATATGAATGTTCCATAACTTAAATATTCCTTTAACTGATACCAGACATAAGTCTTTTATTGATATTTAGCTAAATAAGTAAATGTATAATTTTTAGTCCAATATATTTTGAATTATTATACTTTTTCTATAAATCTTCTCTATTAATGTTAATAAGCTAAATATACTTTACCATAGCTTAGTAATTAAGCTATTTTATTTTCATGGTATTCCGCCCTAATTGTTTATTTTATTTCATTTCTTTATTAATTTATAATTAGCCTTTATTTATTCATAAAATTAAGCTAATCTTTGTATCTCTATATATTCATACTTAGCTTACATAAAACTATACTAGTATATTCACTACATATAAAAAAAAACTGCTTAGATTATAATTTTATTAATATATAATTAGAATGTTCTTTTACCTCAATACTCCTTTATTAATACCGGTATATACCAATTAATCAATATTCACAGACACCAGCTGATGAGTTAGTATTTCAGTGTACAACATATATATAAATATTAAACTATTTCTGAATACTTTCTTTTCCTCCCTCTATTGTCGTAAAAGTTTGGTATATACTCAAAAGTATCCATAAATTTCTATACTTTTGTTAATATATTCTTCTTAATAACCCTCTGAATAGCCATAAACTCTATCTGTATACAATATAGCAACATTGTTTTAAAACATTTAACTATGGTACTACATGAGAAGACTTCCCCTGTTTCATTATCAATGGTCTGCTAGTGGGTGATCCTCTTAGTTGTCAGCCAACATCTTGTTTTAAGTTTTCCTTTACCAAACCTCATGATTTTTATGACTATACCAACTATGATTTCTCATTCTAGTTATGACTATACCAACTATGTATCTAGTTCTGGAAATTGTGTTTTGTAAATGACAGACTACGCTGATGAGCTTGCAGATATTTATGTATTTACATACATAAATATTAACAAGTGAAACCATCGTACGTAGGTAATCATTTTATATATATATATATCAAGCGAAAGCGAAATCGGGATAGCACCTGCGCCCAGCATCGCCTTTCTGGCACTTGTGCCTGTGACATGTGTAAGGATTT
>NC_068987.1:42256115-42256906 GCF_001194135.2 Octopus bimaculoides
CCCTTTATGGATTGGGCATATTATTCCCTCCTTCAGCTTGCTTGGCAGTCCTCCACTTGCAAGAAAGCTCTGGAAGAGAATCTGGAGTGGTTTTTCCAGGGCATGCTTACACGATTTGAGGAGGATTGCTGGAAAACCATCAGGACCAGCAGTTGAGTTTGCGTCCACCTCATCTATTACTAGTAGTATATCTTCTTCGCTAATGTTGAGGTATTCCATTGTAACTGCCTCGCTGGTTATAGGTGAGGCAGCAAAGAAGTCCACTGGTTCGTTCACATGTCTGTGTTCCAACGGAGTGGTAAAGACACCTTTGAACTGCTCATTCAGTACCTCACTGATCTTAGTTGGACTGTCTGTTAGGGAGCCATCCTTTTGGAAGAGGGGTCCTATCTTGCAGCATACTGAGGCTGTTTTTTTTGCGTAATGAAAGAAGGCCTTTGGGTTTGACTTAATGTTTTTTATAACCCAGGCTTCTTTGTTTGCTCTCTCTCCCTCACATAAGATTGTTGCAGCCTTTTCTCAATCTCCATCAGTGTTGTTTTTAAGTGGGATCTTTCTCTACTTTTGGGATGTTGGTTGAGTCGATTTGCAACTTTCGTCTGTCATCTCATGAGGATCTTCCTCTCCCTTGGAATCTTGTTCCTATTTGTTTTGGCCTTGTGCTCTGGGACATATTTCTGGCATATGGCTTGCACAACAGACTTCAAAAATTCTAGTTTCATTTCAATGTCTGGTGTGGAGAGATATTTCGGCCAGTCCCATCTGAGGATCTCTTTTTGGATCGATTTCCA
>NC_068987.1:42257060-42259321 GCF_001194135.2 Octopus bimaculoides
AGATTTCGGGTGCTTCCTTTAGGCTGTATCTATCTGGTTACTTTCGGCCCAAACATAGATAGCTCTATTGTGTTGTGATCCGAGACTAATATTGGCTTCACTTTCACGTCATGAATGATGTCCATATTGTTCATGAAGCAGAGATCCAGAATGTTATTCGCTCTAGTTGGTCTGAGTACAGCTTGCTCCATGAATAGAGCATTGGTTTAGGTTGAGCAGGGACTCCACTTGTGCTTGCTTGCAACGAGTCATTCCTGAGAGCATGAAACCCTCGTTGGGGAAGTTGAAATCATCCATAAGAAATATGGTCACGTGGTGTTCCAGTTTCATGAGGATTTCTTTAATTCTTGTGAGGCAATCTTCAAACTTGCCTATGTGATTTGGCGCATCTGGTGGGCAATATGTATTGCATATGCCTATATTGTGTTGTCTTATGTATACAATTAGAGTGTCACATACTGAATTTGAGTATGACTGTAAGACCTAGGGTGTGAGGTCATCATGGATGTATATAGCAACTCCACTATGGCTCCTTTCTCTTCTGTCTGTTCGCAATATGGCATATTTTGGTACGTGTATTTCAGTATCCACTATATCAGAGCTGAGGTGAATTTCCACGAGTGCTATGCATAGGGCTTGATTGCATGCAGCAAGGTCTCAAGAAAGAAATTTTGCTTTTATTATGAAGCAGCAGGCCCCAATATTTAATAAAAATATTGGTGTGTGATGACTGTGCAGGTGTTAGGGGAGGCCATCCCATATCTGTTGACTGTGGTGGTCTTGCGCAATGGTGGGCAAGTTTCCTTGTTTGTGCTTGGTGTAGCCAGTTCAGCTGTTGCACAATATTTTGCTTCATGTACAAAAAAGACTCCTGCTGCCTTGAGCATAACCTTCTTAAGAGTGCACTTCCTTTATAAATTTTTTCCTTGGAGATATTTGTTGTCTTTCCTTGGGGAAGTTTTTCTCTTTCAGGCCCCTGTAGTTTTGGCAGGGTGACGGGTGAGCAAACGGCAGTTTTTGCCGTCTTCCCCATGCCAACATTTGCCTTGCAGGTAAAATCTACAGGTTCTTGAGTGCCTATATATATTATATATATATGATCATTGCCAGAACAGTTGTCTGACTTCCGTGCCAGTGGCACATAAATAGCACCATTTGAGCATGATCGTTACCAGCGTCGCCCTACTGGAGCTTGTGCCGGTGGCACGTGAAAAAACATTCAAGCGAGGTCGTTGCCAGTACCGCCTAACTGGCCCTCGTGCCAGTGGCATGTAAAAGCACCCACTACACTCTTGGAGTGGTTGGCGTTAGGAAGGGTATCCAGCTGTAGAAATTCTGCCAGATCAAATTGGAGCCTGGTGCAGTCATCGTTGACTATAGCTTAGTCACCCGTATAGTTAACCAGGTGTACACGAAGGAGTCATACCCAATGACTGGTGTAGCAGCACCATAGTCAACTGCTACAAAGGTAAAGGTGATGCTTTAGATACAAATAATTACAGGGGTATCAAGTTGTTGGATCAGGTATATTATATATATATATATATATATATAACATATATATATAATATATATATGTATAACATATATATATATATAATATATATGTATTATATATATATATATGTGTGTGTATATATATATATATATATATATATATATATATATATATATATATATATATATATATATATATTTATATCATCATCATCGTTTAACATCCGCTTTCCATGCTAGCATGGGTTGGATGATTTGACTGAGGATTGGTGAGCCAGATGGCTACACCAGGCTCCAATCTGATTTGGCAGGGTTTCTACAGCTGGATGCCCTCCCTAACCCCAACCACTCCAAGAGTGTAGTAGGTGCTTTTACATGCCACCGGCACGAAGGCAAGTCAGGAGGTACTGGCAACGGCCACGCTCAAAATGGTGTATTTTACATGCCACCTGTACAGGTGCCAGTCCAGCGGCACTGGCAATGACCTCGCTCGAATGTCTTTTCACATGCCACTGGAACAAGTACTGGGAAGGTGACACGGTAACAATTATGCTCAAATGTTGCTATTTACGTGCCACTGGCAAGGAAGCCAGAGAGCTGCTCTGGCAATGATCATGCTCGGACGGTGCTCTTAGTGCTCCACTGGTAGAGGTGCCATCACGATTTCGCTTTCACTTGCCTTAACAGGTCTTCGCAAGCCAGGTTCAGTGTCCAATGAAGGAGATGTTGGCATGGGTGCCAGTCGTCAAATTTAGTTCGATTTC
>NC_068987.1:42259435-42277687 GCF_001194135.2 Octopus bimaculoides
TATAAATAATATGTTTATATATGTATGATATATAGTGTTGTATTACATTTGAATACTGTCCTGATGTCATATGGGCCACATCTTTTGTATCTTTACGGAGAAGCCTTTCATATAGTGTTGACAGACTATGGTCAGTTTATCGGTTTCATGCCCTCTTTTCTTCATAATTGGAGTGGTGCATACACAATACAATACTTCGCAAATATCTCCTTTGAGTAAAACCACCAATAGAGTAGAATATGACCAAAAACTGTGTGTACTCCATCCCATGCAGCTGTGGTAGGTTATACAAAGGCGAAACATGCAGCCTCCTCAAAATAATAGTCGAGGAACATCACAAACCTGTGACACAGGGAGATATTGATAAATTGGGTATAGCTGATCGTGTATGGAAAAATTGAGACCACATCTTTAAGATGAAGTTGAAATAATAGACAGAGAACACCACCGGAAAATATGAAAATTTTTTTTTAAAAAGCAGCAAATATGCTAGGATACAACAACCTCCTAAGCAAACTGAGTGCTGATATGAACAGCATATGGGAAGTGGTATTAAGGAAGGATAGGAGAATATTAGATTAATAAGCCCTGAAATTCACTCCATAATTGCCCATGGCTTAGTGTTTAAGAGCGCGGGCTACTAACACTCAGTTTCCGAGTTCGATTCCAGGCAGTGATCTGAATAATAATAATAATAATAATAATAATAATAATAATAATAATAATAATAATAGCAATAATAATAATAATAATAATTAATAACAATAATAATAATAATAACATCATCGAAAAATACCTTAGGAATGAGAACCCAGGTTCGAAATTTCCCCAAAGGCTGGTGGGTATATCAGCCGAAAGTGTAAATAATGTACATAATTCTTCATCTCTTAAATATAGAACTGTAGAAAAGGTGTAAATAGAAACTTCATAAGATGTACCCAGTGTAAGCTATGGACACATAAGAGGTACAGCAACATCAAAGGAAGATTAACCGGGAAGATAACTTTTGTGTGCGGCAGATGCACAGGGGCAATAAACACCACAGATGCTCAGAAAACAGATTCTATTACATGCCACAGGGAGAAACTAGAAGTAATTGATAGCTTCCGCTACCAAGTCTGTAGTGCGGGTGGATACTCAGAGAGTGTTACCACTAGAATAGCCTGGACAAAGTTCACAAAGCTTCTACCCCTACTGGTGACAATGGGCCTCTCGCTCAGAACGAAAGGTAGATTGTATGATGCATGTATGCTTACTGCCATGCTTCACGGCAGTGAAACATGAGCTGTGACTGCTGAAGACATGCGTAGGCCCGAAAAAAATGAAGCTAGCATGATCTTCTGGATGTGTAATGTCAGTGTGCGCACACGACAAAGTGTAAGTACCCTGAGAGAAATGTTAGACATAAGAAGCATTAGATGTGGCATGCAAGAGAGGTGTTTGCATTGGTATGGTCATGTACTACAGATGGATGAGGAGAGCTATGTGAAGAATCCAGAGTAGAGGGAGACCCAAGAAGTCATGCAATGAAGTGGTGAAGCATGACCTTCGAACATTGGGCCTCCCAAAGGCAATGACGAGAGACTGAGACCTCTGGAGATATGCTGTGACTGAGAAGATCCGGCAAATAAAGTGAGTTCACAGATGTACCCAACACCAGTGTTGCATAACCAGCCCACTCAAAAGTACCTTGGATCGTAGGGCGACATGCTTTGCTCGAGGAGTCCTATTGAGTCAAGTACATCAAAATCAAAATCAAATGGAAATCGTAGTTGTCATCCCCATGCTGGTAGCATGTAAAAAGCACCATCTTAGCGTGGCCGATGCCAGTGCCGCCTTGACTGGCTTCCGTGCTGGTGGCATGTAAAAAGCACCAACCTATCTTGGTCGTTGCCAGCCTCCCCTGGCCCCATGCCAGTAGCACGTAAAAAGCACCCACTACACTCTCGAATTGGTTGGTGTTAGGAAGGGCATCCAGCTGTAGAAACACTGCCCGATCAGACTGGAGCCTGGTGCAGCCTCCTGGCTTCCCAGACCCCAGTTGAACCATCCAACCCGTGCCAGCACAGAAAAAGGGCATTAGACGATGATGATGATGATGATCACACACACACACACACCCACACACACACATCGGTGCAGGTATAGATATATGGTTATGGGTGTTGTCCCACTGAATGGTATCTTGGGCAAGTGTACTATATAGCCTCAGGCCAACCAAAGCCTTGTGAGTGGATTTCATAGACAGAATATGAAAGAGGCCTCTGTGTGTGTCTAATGTGTTTGTATGTCTCCCACTACTGCTTGGCAACCAGTGTTGATATATTTACTTCCCAGTAAACTGGGTGATTTAGCAAAAGAGACCAATTGCAAAAAGGAAGATTAACCAAGAATCTTACTGTTAAGAGAGTGAAGACATTAATAAAAACCACACAGAAACTTTCTGAAATTCAGGTACCTAGGCTTTCCTAGTAGAATATTAAATTTATTTCATCATTTTTCAAGCTTGTAATTTCCATATGGTGAGTTAGTATCTGTATGAGGTAAGGTTTAAATGAGAGCAGAATAACTGAAGGGAGATAATTCACTGAGCAGCAACTGGAATGTGATTCTTACAAGAGGCAAAAATTTTGTAAACCAACACAGAAAACACAAAGGAAAAACAAACAGCAGGAATGATACGAGTTGCAAAGTAAGATGGTTATCAGTGTTTAGGAGCTTGTGCATCCAAATTTATAAACAGTTAGGTGAGATCAATGGATATATTTCAACAAACACGATGGTATAGTGGGAATATATTCACTGATTGAAAGTTGATAGAGCTCATCATGTTCACACTTTACAAAGTATATTTGAGCAAGAATTAAAGTTAAACCACCAACCAGAATATAACCCATTAATTTGGTTGCGATACACATGGTTTTTGTATGGTTTTTATTAATAATCTATATAATTCTTTTTTGGAATCTCTCAAAGCATACACATTAAGCTATAAATATTGGGTTGAAAATCCCTTTTGGACAGGAAAAACTGAAGGCTTTGCAACCCAATATTTATATCTTTATGTGTGTGCTTCAAGATATTTCAAAGAAGCATCATTTAATGTTCTCTTGAAAGTTTGTAAAATTCTTATGACATCAATGATGCGTGTGTTATATATATATATTTTTTGTGTATGTATGTATGTATGTGTGTGCGTGTATATATATATATATATAGTTGGAATTTACAGAAAAACAAGAGAACAACAAACAGGTGTATTAGTTTAACACTCAGGCAGGTGAGAAAGTCTTTTACGTTTCGAGCCTATGCTCTTGAAAAGAAAGGAATACCGGAAAATAAACAGAGAATTAAAAAAAAGCTTTAGAGGCTAGCAGTCAATCATGGCAGCTGGCTGAACAGAGGTGGTTAAACAGGAAAACTAGAAGACTGGGAGATAATAAAATATTGCTGATCCTAAAATGTATATATGTATGTGTGTGTGTGTGTATATATATATATATATATATATATATAATATTTTAACAATGGAAAGGTTGATAATGACTTTGATGATTCTGTTCTGGTTTTCCAAGTTTCTAATATATTTTTTCAGGTCAACCTTTAGGTGGAGCACTGTGGTTTAAACTATGTGCGATTTAATAGTGTATTTTTTGTCATTAAAAAGCATTTTTAACTATCTATAAAACTGTTCCTTTATATACCACGAAACTACTCTATTTAGACACACCTAATTAAACTGCTATGCCCCACCAACAAGATGAATACAAAATGTATGCAAGTTTGAAAAACTAGAAAACTTAGCTGAAACTTCAGTCACTGTTAACCTTTTCTTTGGTACACACAAAAAAAAACATACAACATTCTACTTAAATAGATTAAGTGATCTTTCAGTTAATGTTTTTTATTTGCAAAATAAATCTGTGTTTATATATATGTCTGTCTGTCATTTAGTTTTATTTCAAGTCTAGCAAACACTCTCGTCCTTTGGATGGTTTAAGTTGCTTTGGTGGTATTTTTTTCACTAAATAATACAACTACCAAGAAGGTTTATGAGTAGCATGGTAATCTATGTTTTCGATTCACCTAGGAATGGAAAACTAAATTGAAGGTTGGCTATTGTGGAGGTCATTGCACTTTAATGATCATAGAACATATAAGTTTGCAAGCGATGCAAAGTAGAGCTACTGAAGTGTTTTGGGAGTAGATTACGGATAATGACTACAAAATATAGATGTTTTACATGAAAGTGAAATTTCTTGTCAGAAACAGCCACATAAGGAAATTGAAGGAAAACGTTGAAACTTCCCTTCTGTGAGTTTATTTTATTCAACAGTAAAGGGGCCTATTTTTTTGGAGAGAAGTATGGTTGGTATGTTAAATAATGGCAATATAATACCTTCTTGATAAAGTAGAGTTAAAAGAGTGTAATTGCTACATGCTTACAGTATATGATCACACTGAAATTGACTTCAGGTAACAAAAAATGAAGACATGAAGAGTTTGACTTCAGTTCACAAATATTGCTTTGAATCTTTAGCAGTTTGCAGTGAAAAGATATCACGTTCGAAATATCATAATGGATGGGTAAATAAGCATCCTTAAAGTGAAACAACGCATTGGTATGTAAACAAAGGTATCAACAAATAGAAGAAAGGGAAGGGAACATCACTTTTCAAGAAACTCAGAATAGGTAAAGGTAAGCTTACCAAAGTTCAATACAGTTTAAATATGGTGATTAAGATTGTTTGGTATTTGATATTCATTGTATACAGTGTTCCTAGTCAATTTAATTACTGTTGCAGGTGGACAGTCGAACTAAATAGACAAAATCCTTTCACTTTTATAATATTCTCTAATCAAGTAATAATACACAATTACAACATATAAATAAATAATAAATCAAAAGATGTGAAAACCACTAAAAAGTATTCTCTAATGCCAATATATGACCATTTAGATTAAAAAAGTATGGAAGACCGTACATAAAAAAACTATGTACATACAACGAATTAGAGAAAAATCTGTGTAAACCACTGGTTTTCCTGGTTTGTCCACTTATGCGGGAGCTCTGGGGAAAATGCTATAGAACATGACCATCCTTGGCATATAAGTAATGTGTGTGTAAAGTTTGGTGAAAATCGGTTGAGAATTGTGAAAATGTATGTGTTAGTCAATATACACACACATGCTGTGATTTATATATACTAGATTTTTTGCCAATAGAGAAAGTGCCAGTTTCTAACCTAGATCAAAGGCTCCTTCATTGGAATTTCAACATCAGCAACAGGGTATGTATGTTTGCATATCTAGACATGCTTATATATATTTAAATGATAAACTTCTGGAAAATTTTACAGATTTTTACAGTCCCAGTGATGGATTGGATCTGTAGTCTTCAAATTAGCTTTCTCCTTTCTGGTTTTGAGAAGCCTAATTTCTCAAGATTGGTATTTAGGCAGCGTGTTACATATTCCAGGGCCCCAATAATTACAGGTATAAACTTGAACTTGTAATCTGGATAGAGTAACTGCAGATTTATCAATAGTTCAGCGTAGGTATTCTCTTTTTCCCTGATTTTCAGCTTTATGTTAACATCCGCTGGGCAGCTAATTTCCACAACTTTACACAGTTTCTCTTCTCTTTTCCAAATCATTATCAGATTTATTGTGCTTACATTTTACTGAGGTTTTCACTGGGACATTCTACCATACTGTGGATTCTTACATCTTTGTCCTTGGGTTACCTTTCCGATTGATATCATTATAGAGTGTCCTAGTTACATCATGTCTCATTGGTAGATAATACCGTGATGACATTTTCAGACAACTGCTTTTGATGTGGGTGATATCTTTGGTGTTAACTCCACAAAGTCTACATCAGTTGTCACATTTTACTGCTTTTTCTGCATCTCTGTCCCTTTTGTGCATCAGGTATATGGTTGATATTTCCTGTTCCTGGATTGCAAATGCATACCCCTTCAAAGTGAGAAGTAGTACTCCGGTTATTGGTCCATGATAGACTGCTCTGATGATCAATGTTATCATGGAGCTTTCTACTGACATATCCATGCATAATCTTCTGCTCATATATGGTCATCCTTTCATCTGATGATATGTTGCAGTAGAGTGTGTGTGTATGTGTCAGTCATCATCATCATTGTATGTATGTATGCATATCATAATGTTCAATTTCATTTATCAGCAGGCTACCATTATTTGGAAAGGGTCTTTTTATTGGTGTATAAAGTAGTCGCTTTCACAACTGAATGCTTACTTTTACTGCTAAGCACTTATTTTCAGCTCAGTGAACTTATGATGTTACAAAAACCTCATTCTCTGTGCTTTTTCTTCAACATTTTCTTTACAATGTTAAGAATAGATGTAAGGTAACAGGTTAGCAGAATCGTAAGCATGCCAGGTAAAATGCTTAGTGCATTTTTATGTTCTGTGTTCAAATTCCACCAAAGTCAGTTTTGTTTTTCATCCTTTCGGAGTCTATGAAATAGGTACCAGTTAAGCACTAGGGTTTATGTAATCAAGTTACTGGCTCCCCCAAACTTGCTGGCCTTATACCTAAAATGTTAAATCATCATTATGAATTGATGCTTTTATTTTTTCCAGCATGTGTTGCCTGGCATGAAATGTCATCCAAAGCAGTTGGGGGTTCAAATGGCTGCAACAGCTTGTTTGTACAATCTCACTAAAGGTGAAGTCAGCCAAAAGATACACCCTACATGTTTGCGCAAAGTAGTGGAACTGACTCTCTTGTCTATGGAAAATTTCCCCAAACACCAGCAGGTACTTATGATGTAACTTTAATTGTTCTATGTTTTATTAAATGCATTTTCACCATCATCATTATTATTAACCTTGCAATGCTATCACCACCATCACTACCATCACAATGTTAACTCCACATGCAAACTTTTGCTCACAGTCTGCATTCACTTAGGTATTGAACTGTTCTCTTCTGTCTCTTCTACCACTACTACAATGGCATATGGACCTCTAAACCTGCTGATTATATTCCACTTCCATCTAAACTTTTGGTCCTTTTTTTTCCATCACTTACACTTTTTGTGTTTTACTCATTAGAACCAGCAATGTAAGTACTGTAAAAATCCATGTAATTTATGCACTTTTTTCGCAAAAATAAAAATAAACTTCAGTGGGTGCATAAATTACATGAGTAGATTGTTTCCAGAATTAAAAAGAAAATTTTTTTGTTAAAAAAAGACATACAAAATGTAAACATTTGTACTGGAAGTTGAATCATTTCATATCAGAATAGGTTTTTACAGAAAAATAATGGCTTAAATATAATGAATGTTGACTTTTATTTATGATGGATGGTATAATGCTTACTTTTTCGGTATAAATTTACTAAAACCATTAAATGGTTAACTAGTTTTTGAAGTTTGACGTTCATGTTGGTAAACATGTTCCAGGGCATATTTTACATTGCTTGGAGTTTCTACCTATCGCAATGGAGCGCCATTAGCATACGTAGTGATATGGATATTCCTGACTGAAAAAAATGTAATGATATGGATAATCTTGATAGTATGTTTTTATTTTTGTCTGTTTATTACTAGACACAGTTTTAAGTTTGTTGTACTGTTTATACCAATTTCAAACATTGGCTTCATTAACATTAAAATGCCTTCCGGCAGCACTATTGCTATGTTCATATGCATATTCATATGAAAGGGATTAAAATTTCGATATTCCATATCAAAGGTTCCAACACGAATAGTCGAAAAAGAATTCTGTTTACATAATCAGTTTGATTGGTCACCTTCCTCTGTTGTGTACAGTGTCATCCAAGGTGATATTTATTGGTAATTAAACTTAATTTGCAACACCTGTGTGTATTTATCAGCTTTGATTTTGTTGTTAATTCTTATCAACAACTTTTCCTGTGATCGTGATTTGAGAAGACATACAGCAGTGTGTTAAAGATTGGACATAATCTCTTGTGGACAAGAAATGTAACATACAGTTTATTATAAACAACACAAACACTTCGTAATTTAATAGCTTTCAATGTGATACCTGTTAAACAGAAATAATTTTTATTTAATGAAAATTTTATAAAATCTAATCATAAGTAAGTGAAATTATGCTAAATACAACTAAATTATAAACCTTTTTCCCCTGACTATATCAGCAATTCTGAAAACTTTTGGGTGGGAATTTTACATGAGTAGAAGCTTTTTTTTAACAAATTTTATCCTGAAAATCACCTGCATAAATTACATGGGTTTTTACAGAACTCTGCTTTTTGCTTATCACACCTTGACACCCTCTAGACATTAGATTCACTTTTCGTTATTTTGACTCTGTCTTTTCCAAACCCTTCTTTTCATCTTATACATTCTTCTGGTATACCATGTCTATTTTACGAACTACTTAGCTTCAACACTTCAAACTGAACATTTATAGCCCTAATCTCACACTAATTAGCTCTAACAACCTAAGAAGGTTTTAACCTCTGTGTCTTTCCAGTCTAACGATTACAAGGTCTATGTTTATATACAACTAACATATAACATTGTCTACACCCAATGGGCATAATTTCTGAAATGATCATATCCATCCACCTAGCAGCACTCATCAGAATATCATTCTTCATAATGAAGGTTGTAATAAAATTCATATAATGAGATAAATGTGCTTTGAGAAGAGCTGAATTCTGATATTTTGGGCCAAGTCATCTTTCTTTACCGCCTTTCAATTCATTCACTCTCCAAAGTGGAGTCCTGTTCAAAACATAGACTCCTTCATGGAACACAAATTTACTTCATGTTACAAATTGTATTAACACAGACCTAGTTTTCTTTTTTGTTGATTAAGGAAAATCTGACACTGACTTAGAAACAATGCTTCAACGCTTCTATCAACTTGTCAGTGCTTTTTCAATCCCCCAAAATTACTTATTGCTTTGTCTTTCTGATACCAACTTGCCAAAGACCATCCTTGTTCTATGATACAAACTTTTGTTGTAAAGTGATCTAAAATAACACCTTCCATCGAAATTTCACATTAACTTATGTTTTGGTCGCCAGCTTGATAATTATAATTATTTCACTAAATTCTTCACTATTTTCAAAATAAATTGATACAAAGGTAGTGTATTTCAGTGGAAGTATGGTAACAAAAGGATTAGAACAACATATTAGAAACACTGCATGTGCACTTGCACAAACATATGTTGTTGATCATGCAGCAGCAGAAAAATAACAATAGCTACAGCTTTAGACTACAAGCATATAAATTTTGAGTTTAAATTCACTTGAGGTGGTCTTTTTTTTTTTTTTTTCATTTTCTTATTATATACTTTGGACAGTGTAATTTATTATATTGGCACACTCCTTTGGACGGTTTAAGTTGAATTAGCCCGCAGTTAGAAGTCGTTTCAAGTTGATAAACATAAAATGTATAATTACCACTTTATTAGCACTTTATTATATGGTATTAAGCAACCTAGGTAATGAATAAAGTTTTTTTAACACAAATTTAGCAGTTAGTAATAAATGAAAGTCCATGAAATGAGATTGTGATTGTAGTAGGCATTTGGGATCCTATACCTTACCTGAAAGTCATGTATGATTGAAGCTTTTAAACAAAAGCAAACATTTATAGCAAGCACACAAATAGGTATGTATGAAAATAAATGTCAGAGCAAGCTTATGAGCAAGCAGCATGTGTTAAGTAAGAAGGGTCATTGAAGATAGTGTACTGTTAACAGCAATCACAGAGATGAAGCAAAATATCAATGAAATGCTTGCAGGAAGTCTGATTGCTAACAGCTACAGTTTGGCATAGATGTGAAGATTGCAGTAGAGGAGCAACTACTGTAGACGACATTTTTGCTTTTTCCTTCAGGATGAATAAGTTGTCTGGATGGCCAACTCTGGAACAACCAATATAGAACCATCCATGTGAAAAGCATGACATTCGCAGTTCCAATCTGACAACTTTCAGTGGCTGACCTTGTGCTTTGTTAATTGTCATGGTGAAGCTGAGTTTGAGAGGGAACTGAAGTCTCCGCATATGGTAGGGGCAGTCTGTTGGGGTTAGCAAAATTTTCGGAATAAAAACAGTATCATTTTTGCTGTGTCCTGTGATAATTTGGGCTTCAATGATGTGGTCCATCATTTGTTTGACCACAAGGTGATTTACATTGCATAATTAAAAGTTGATTTAAATTGCATGGCTAACTCAAGGAAGTGCTAATGTGTAAATATCAGCGGTTTGCAGTGAATGGGCATTGTAAAGACTGTAGTAAAAGACGAAGTGAAAGTAGCATAACTACATCATCAAGAGTAATGTCCCTTGAAGCAACGATTGTTGGTATTTGTTAGTTACCTAGGAGCAGCATTACTCATTATGTGGAAAATTTGAGTCTATGACCATCTCTGAAATATAAGTGGTGTATGTTCCCAGCATGAACGAAATCAGATGCTGAATATTGATTTAAAGGGGATCAAGGAAAAGGCCTGTATATATACACACACACATGCACACATATTTTCTGTTTTATTATATGTATATAAACATAGATTTGTAATTCTCTGTCATCAATTCACCTCTGCTTCTTTCATTTCTTTGGTCGTCTTCCATATCTTCTCTTACTCAATTCCTTTATTTTATAGATGGCAGTACTATTCTTCAGTAAATAATTATTTGTTTGCTATTTACTGGGTTTTTTTCATGTAACTTAAGGTCTTTGTTTATCTTTTGAAGTTACAAAAGAATGCTTTGCTGACTCTTTGTAGCGATCGAATACTGCAAGATGTGGTAAGTTAAATGGTTTTATTTTACTTTCATATGTACACACATCCTCATATTCATGTTATTTACTCTTTTTACACATGAAAAAATACTTTAAAAAGTTTTTACATGTTTTCTTCTGCATTATGACAGTTTGGATGTTTGAATTCTACACACTTGGATAATTTGTACTCTTCTCACTAATATGAGTTGGACAAGATGTTTGTACTCTATTCACCTGTACAGATTGAATGTTTGTACTCTACTCACTCTGCTCATTGCATCATAGAAATTTAACTATTGATATACTAATACTGTATAGTTTATGAGAAATGAAACCTGAGCCTTTTGATTCCTTCAAGTTTAAGAACATATTTGGAGACAAATGTCTCAGCTTTTAGCTTCCTAGATCAAATATGATCTTTCAAAAATAATCTCTCAGGGCCCAAACTTCAACTTTAATCCAACAGATTGCTGTATAAAAAGTGTGAGGTGCTTCTCTCCTTTTGAATGATCTGCTACTTAATTTATCAGTTGTAGATGAGTAAAAAGGAGGCCAAACTAACTTATGGGTGAGTTAAAATATTGGAATTGTAGGCCTTAAACTTTTTACAGGCAAGTTTATATTCCAATATTCCTATTTTGGTGTCAGTTCAATTGCATTTCAATGATCTTTATAGAAAGAAACTATTAATAATGCATTGACTTTCTTTAAGGCAAATTTTTATAGGCGAGAAGGGTTCAATAAACTGAGTCTGTCTTAGTATTAATGAGACATATTTTATTAACTATTAATCCTTTAGTGTTCGCATTATTTTGTCAAAAGTGATGCCTATTTATCCACAGTTTTGAATGAATCATGCATTATCTTGTAGTTTTGGGATTTTGATGAGGTAACTTAATTTTTAGAAAGATATTCTTTTCTACTCTAGGCACAAAGCCTGAAATTTTTAGGGAGGGTGCCAGCTGATTAGATCAACCCCAGTATGCAGCTGGTACTTAATTTATCGACCCCCCCAAAAGGATGAAAGGCAGTTTCGATCTCAGTGGAATTTGAACTCAGAATGTAACGGCAGATGAAATACCACTAAGCATTTCACCTGGCATGCTAACGTTTCTGCCAGCTCGTCACCTTGGAATGATATTGTAGGGCTGCTGTAAGAAGCTGGTGGATCTCGCTAGTTTAAATGCTAAAGGGTTAAAGGAAAAGTTGAGTTCCCCAACAGGGCTTGGAACATGAAAAAAATGATTAAGTTGTATGCTGAAGGGTACTTTCCCACCAGTTCACTACCTTCTTCTGTTAAAAGCAACATATATTATATATATTCTCTTTTTAATCTGATAATGTTCATCAAATATATTTATTTTTTAAAAACCTCTTATCAACAGAGCTTTGATCGGTTCCGCTGTGCAGAACTAGTTATGGATTGTTTGTGTTCTTTTGATGATTCTTCTATGAACAGAATGTCCGTAGCTATTTGTTCCATCTTAGCTGCTAAGGTAAATATTTATAAATTTTATCTTTTCAGTGAATTTTTCTGACATGTTTGTGAATTTTAGCTTTTGCAATAACTTATTGCAGATGGGTTTTTTTTTTTCATCTTTTTTGTTTGCAACTTTTCATGTATTTTAATTATCAAATAGATTTTCAACTATGAAATAGGTATGAAACCTATTTTTATAGGTTTATCCAGCACAAATGGGTATTGGTTGTAGTGTGAATATTTCTCCATCTTTTTCTGCTGGTCTTTTAAATGGTTCCTACTACTTAGTGGTAGTTGATAGTTTCTCAAAATGGTCTGAAATTTGCAAGTGTAAAAAACCAACCTCCTCAACTGTGATAAAATTTTTACACAAATTGTTTGCAAGATTTGGCATCCCTGATGAGATAATGTCTGACAATGGAACGCAATTTGTGTCTTGCAAATTTTAAAAATTTTGTAAGCATATAACTATGGCACCATACCATCCCATCCCAGATCTAATGGACAGACAGAACTGTTTGTCGATACTTTCAAAAGAGCCCTTAGAAAATCAAATAAGGAAGTCATGGAGAAGGTAGCTCTACAACAATTTTTAAGAGTGTACCATGTGACACCAAATCTGAATACACCAGCAGGTGGCGAGCTGGCAGAAACGTTAGCACGCCGGGCGAAATGCTTAGCGGTATTTCGTCTGCCGCTACGTTCAGAGTTCAAATTCCGCCGAGGTCCACTTTGCTTTTCATCCTTTCGGGGTCGATTAAATAAGTACCAGTTACGCACTGGGGTCGATATAATCGACTTAATCCCTTTGTCTGTCCTTGTTTGTCCCCTCTGTGTGTAGCCCCTTGTGGGTAGTAAAGAAATAACACCAGCAGGTGGCTCACCAGCAGAGCTGATGTTTGCAAGAAAAGTAAAATCAGTCTTTGATAAATTGCTACCTGGCAAGAAAAGAAAAAGTGTCAGGGGAGACAGCAAGATTCTTTAAAGTTAGTGTAAAGGTGTATATGAGGACATACAAGAATGGAAACCAGAGTTGGGAAAATGGTGTAATTACCAAATGCATAAGTAAAATGATATATTGGGTAAAAAGTAGAAAAGGCATACAAATGAGACACAGGAACCAACTGAAAAAGAGATTCATGGAAAGCGAACTAAAGAAGTTGGAGGAACCAATTGAATGGCTGTACGATATTTCCCAAGTACTACTGCCACTGCAGGTGATCGAACCCAGGCATACAAGTGAGAGGAAAAGAAAACATACAGAGTTCCTGAAAATAGATGTTAAGTGCAAAAAATATTAAATTGTATAGAAAAAATAACTCAAGAAAGAGAGGTGGGGTGAATAAAAAAAAAATTATTGCTTAATAAAATGACACTTCCTAAGAAAAACTTAAAAGGGGAGATGTTATAGGGAATTAGTAATAATAGTACACCCCTCCCATGTGACGACTGGAATAACCTAGTTACTATAAGTAAAGAGAAGTATGTGAAGTACCACAGTATGTAGTAGGCGGTCAGAGATAGTTGTGACTTTACTCTTTTTACTAAGTATACTGTATACCGAAGTGGGTGTTATAAAAGTCCAACATTGTAAGGATTATAACATTCTGTCTAACTTTGCTGTTCTTATCCATTGAACTTGTACTTTGTGAATCCATAGTGATCCAGAATATTTCTTCTCTTTCCTTATCATTCTTATTTCTCATTTCATTATTATAATTACACTAAAGGTCCAGACTTGAAGGGATATCAAGTAGTTATATGTGAGAACTTAAAATATTGGATACCTAATAAATAATATCATCATCATTTTAATGTCCACTTTTTCCTGCTTGCATGGGTCAAACATATTATTGAGGCAGATTTTCTATAGCCAAATGCCTTTCCTGTTGCCAATTCTCACCTGTTTCCAAGCAAAGTAATATTTCTCCACAGCCAGACATGTTTTCACAGAATGTCAGAAATGTATGACACTGCTTGCATGACAGTGACACTTGGAACTAACATGTGATATCAAGACAAGGAGACACAAACATACACGCTCTCATACATGCATATATTTATTTGTACACACACACACACACACATACACACACACACACACACACACACACACACACACACACACACACACACACACACTATATACATTGGACCTCTGTCAGTTTCTGTATACCAAATCTATTTACAAATGTTTGGTTGGCCCACGGTTATAGTAAAAGACACTTATCCAAGGTGTTACACATTGGATTTGAATCCGAAACCATGTGGTTGGAAAGCAAACTTCTTAACTACATGGCCACACCTGTATATCATACTTACTGTATATAAAGATCATGTACATCGATACATAGACATTATCTGTAGAGAGCTTATGCATGTTTTTATCTGTCTGTGTAGATAGCCGTTTGTGTCTACATGAGAGGTAATGAGGTTGCCTAGGTCTAATGGGAAGGCCTTAGAAGAGAATGGCTAATGTGTGGTGGGAACTTTTGAGATATAAAGTAAGTGGTAATGTTAAGAATCAGTACTTACTGGTATTTTATTTAGTGCCCTTAAAGGGATGGAAGGTAAGGATGACTTTAGTAGGATTTGAACTCAGAGCACTGAAAGTTGAAATAAATACTGTGTTCTGTCTGCTGTTTTAACTACTTTTCCTAGCAACATAGGTGTAGGCATGACTGTGTGGTTAAGAAGCTTGCTTCCCAATCCTATGGTCTTAGGTTCAGTCCCAGTGTGTGGCACCTTGAGTAAGTGTCTTTTTCTATAGCCACAGGTTGACCAAAAACATACACTCACAGATTTGGAAGCTGAAAGAATGCTATAGTGTGTGTATCCTTGTCTAGACATCACAAGATAGTTGTGAATGGGTGTCATCATCATACAAGAGAGGTTGATTCCAGTTTTCCATGACAAACATATCTAGTTATGGGAAAATATTACCTAACTTGGAAATAGGTGAAGATTGGTAACAGGGAAGCATCTAGCCATAGAAAATCTGCTTCAACAAATTCCATCTGACCCATGCAAACATGGAAAAGTGGATGGTTACAGAGTGTACTGGGTGCTTCTTTCATGACAGCAGACTTAGTGAGGTCACTAAATAACTTGCAAGACAAAATACTTTGATGGAGTGGGGGTGTAATATTGAGGGAAGCGGCTTTGTACCAGGTCTTGAGAGGTTAAAGTATGTAGAGGAGATACATGGCTACTCCAGTAGAAAAGGGAGAAAGAATAGTGGAGATGAGGCACAAGAAGGTTGACAGAAAGAGAATAGGGACACAGAATGAAGGATCACGGGGTGGGTAGGTAGGTTCATGAGTGTGATAGGACATGCTGTGGAGATGAGAATAGAAGTGAAGCATGGTCAATGATGAATCTTAGTTTGGGAGAACAAAAAAGAAAAATAGGGTAGTTCGAGAAGGAGGAGGTGATACATGGCAATATATAAAAGATGGGGAGAGCAACAGTATAATAAAATTGTTGATAGATCATCATGTAAATGTATTTATATGAATATGGTCATATTAATATATTAGTAGTCAAGTAGAATATCTAGGCCCGATCTTTTGACATCTTAGAAAAACAATTAAATTAACTAATTTCATTATAGTAGCATCTCATAGAATTTGCTTTCCCCTCTTTTAACATATCAAAAGATAGTTGTCGACAACTATTGTATTTGTAAGCAATGTTGTAAATATCACAGCTAATCACAGGCCATTAAAATCCTTGTAATTTAACTACTGGATCTATTTCACAGTCAGATTTATTAAAAACATAGATATATATGATTCTGAGTACATATTTGTTCACAGCTCTTGTTTTGTTGGAACCGTAGAAAATGTATGTTGATATGTTTATCTACTTCTGTATGTATGTGTATAGTTGTATGTATATATCTGTTTATATATGTCTATGTGTGTATATTTCTGTATATGTGTATATATGTGTTAAAAGCCTATTTGTGTGTTAATGTTTATATTTGTTAATATATGTTTATATTTCAGTATATGTTTAAGTGTGGATATATCTAAATATGTATATGTGTTGTATGTTTATATGTGTGTATATATTCATATATGTTCATGTGTATGAATGTCTGTATGTGTTAATGCAGAACACATATGTAAAATATGCACAAAATCACACTCTCCTAAATATTGGAATTGTGTGCCCTTGCAATACATCAGAAAATGTATGTTTTGCTGACAGATCTCAACAGAAGAGACTTCAAGACTTGGAGGAACCCATCACTATATGCAGAAGATGCTGGAATTGGTGCATCAGAAAATGGAACATATGGCTATTGATATCACCTTGAAATTTACATTAAGTGCTCTTTGGAATCTTACTGGTGAGATTTTTGTAAATATTTTTCTGTCCCAATATTTGCATTGTCTCTGTCTTCTTCAAAGGAGAATCATTTGTAGGTTTCTTTTGTCCAAATGATTTATGCTTTGGGGAAGGCATAAATCTTATGACAGTCTGCATGCCTTGCCTCAAAAGTTTTAGGCATCATTAATATATTTACATAAGAAATTATTTTGTTTCAAATGAATTTTTCAAATTAGCTTTAGATTGTATGATTTTGCATATTGACATATTTAAATAAAGAACTTTGTAACAGGTTTGCATTTATGTACATCATCATCATTTAATGCCTGTTTTCCATGCTAGTATGGGTTAGACAGTTTGACCAGAGCTGGTAAGCTGGAGAGCTGCACCAGGCTCCAGTTGTCTGTTTTGGCTTGGTTTCTATATCTGAATGCCCTTCCTAATGCTAGCCACTTTACTGAGTGTACTGGGTGCCTTTTATGTGTCACCAGCATGGGTACCCTTTTATGTGCTACTGGCATGGGTCCTTTTTACACATCACTGGCACAGGTAGCTTTTTTCATGTCACTGGCATGGGTGCCTTTTATACATCACCGATATGGGTGCCTCTTACATGTCTCCAGGATGGGTACCTCTTATGTATCACCAGCACTGGTCACAACCATAATTACGTAAGGGATTTTTTTTTGTTATATCTATTAAAGTTACATGACTTTTTTCCATAAGTCTATTATTAAAGTTAAATAATTATAAAAACCCGATCAGTATTTAGTTTGGTGATCAGTAATTCAGTTGGGGTGTCACTTAGGAAACATAGGTTCTGTAAACATCATCATTGTTTGAATATTCACTTTTTCATGCTTGCATGAATCAGATGGATTTTGTTGAAGCAAATTTTCTATAAATGGCTGCTTCTGTTGCCATTTCTCAATTGTTTCCAAGCAAGGTAATATTTCCCTGTGGCCAGACATGTTTTCATGGAGGAGTGGAAACAAACAGCACACTTATATGGTGACACAACTATTGCATAATGTCAAGATTAGGTGACATGCACACACACACACACACACACACACACACACACACACACACACATGCACATAGTGGTCTTCTTTCAATTTCTGTCTACCATATCTACTCACAAGGCCTTAGATTATAGTAGAAGATACTTGTTCTGTTCTCAACCCTTCTTTCCCGCATTAATCTATCACTCCATAGCATAAAACCACCTCTCTCTCTACTTTAGCCCTACTTAGTTGAAGGAAATCTTAGTCTTGCAGGATGCATGGTGACCTTACTAGTGCTGATGATATAAAAAAAACACCTGTACATACCATAAAGTGGTTGTAGGAAGGGCACTCAACCATAGAAACCACACCAAAGCAGACATTGGAGTACAATGCAGTACTAAGCACCTTTGAATCCTGTCAAACCCATGCCAGCATGGAACGTCGTCGTCGTCGTCGTCGTTTAACGTCCGCTTTCCATGCTAGCATGGATTGGACGATTTGACTGAGGACTGGTGAAACCGGATGGCAACACCAGGCTCCAATCCAATTTGGCAGAGTTTCTACAGCTGGATGCCCTTCCTAACGCCAACCACTCAGAGAGTGTAGTGGGTGCTTTTACGTGTCACCCGCACGAAAATGGCC
>NC_068987.1:42278246-42282834 GCF_001194135.2 Octopus bimaculoides
TCACCCGCACAAGAGCCAGCCCAGGGGCACCGGCAACGATCCCACTCGGAAGATTTCATGTGTCGCCCGCACACGAGTCAATCCAGGGGCACTGACAACGATCCCGCTCGAAAGACTTCATGTGTCACCCGCACAAGAGCCAGCCCAGGGGCACCGGCAATGATCCCGCCCGAAAGATTCCATGTGTCGCCCGCACACGAGCCAGCCCAGGGGCACCGGCAACGATCCCGCTCAAAACATTCATGTGCCACCTGCACTAAATGGTGGCGGCAGTGGTGACAGCCACTGTTGTCATTGTCATCATTGTCATTGCAGCATGATACAGTACTTGGACCATTGGATCCTATCAAACCCATGCCAGCATGGAACAGGGATGTTAGATGGTGGTGGTGATGGTGCTGCTGCTTCTTTTTGTCTGGCGAATACTTTTCCTTTTCTGTTTTGAGTTTTATTTCAGTTAAAGATTCTGGGTCATTTCTTAGGACCTCTTAATATTAACAATGTTATTCTCTGAGGAAACATGGTAATCATGTTTCCCCTAAATATGATTATTAGTTATTGCAAAAATGTATAGCATTAGCTGTCAAGGTTGGTTTGAAAGGAATAAATTTCTCACAAAATCTGAGACTGGTTAGATCAGTACCATTAAACCTTTCTCTTGAAGAGTTGATGGCTGTAATAAAATCATGTAGAGGAAAAGGAATTCCAGAAATCCAACATTCTAGGGGAGAAAAACCACATATAGTATTTAGTGTGGAACCTAGCAGGTGAGAGGAGAAGGTGTGAGAGAATTAAGAGAGTTTGAGAGCAATAGCCACTGCAGTCGAAGAGAGAATACTGAGAGAGAAAGGAGAAAGTACATCTGGAGGTCAGAAGTCGGAGAGTGTTTGTGAGTGACTTTATGCCAATCATATGAGAGGCCTTTCTTTGACATGGTCTGTTTGTCTTTGTGCAGCAGTAATGACCCAGATGATGGCACACTACACTATTGTAAATATCAACTGAACTTTAAAGAGTTTTAGTAATGTTTGAAGACTGGAATATTAGCTTCAAGTTTTACATTGGTCTGTTACAACTGAGTATAGAAAGAAACTCTTGTGAATATATAGAAACTTCTTCATGGTTAAAAGTAGTTATTGTTGAGTACATCTGGATGTCCTTCTTAATGCTAAGCACCCAGCACGCTCTGTAAAGTGGTTGGCATCAGAAAGAGCATCCAACCATAAAAACCATGCCTGAGGAGCATGACACAAGCCTCTAGCACAACAGATCTTGTTGCACTGTCCAACTCACACCAGCATGGAAGACAGATGCTAAATGATGGTGATAGGGGTAGTTGTGATGGCAGTGCAGCAGCAGCCTGTAGCATCAATATTTCAAAAAGATCCATTTGCTCAACACACCAAATATGCTATACTTAAGCCTGCTCTTTGCCAATATTCTGCCATTTTGTTTTTTCTACTCTGTGTGCCACATGACTAATGAACTGTTTGACCATGTGCAATGTCAGATACAAACCAGACTGAAACTTATCTGGTATGTTAGATCTTTGGGTCACCTAAAAATGAACTTTGGAAATTTGAACATGTTGCATTCAGTTTCCTGCCTGGTCTCTTTATGTACATTAAATAACTGTAGCTCCTGTTGACTTTACTTGATCTTACTTCACATGGGTAAATTATTAAATATTTCATCAGATTTGGTTGGTTGGGCTTGAGGAATGGCTGTCTAGTCATGTTAATTTGAAACTATAGCTGGCGATTTAGTATTAATTGTCATAGAATTAAGCAACATGATGCTAGTTTGCAATATGTTTTGATGTGAACAGGAATAGGAAGTTGTAGACTTATGTAGCATGCTTGCTAGTCTACAGCATGTTTTGATATAATGTCTTGATTTCCTTGCATTCTTTCATATCTTATGTGATTTTGTTTCTTTGCTCTCAGATGAGTCTCCTGCAACCTGCAATGTGTTCTTGAATGAAGGAGGCCTCGATCTATTTATGAGAGCTTTAGAGGTAGGTAACCTTCCATCAACAATGGATTCTTTTTTAATATTCATCTCTTCTGTCTTTTCATAAAATTGTTGTTTAAGTTAGTTGTTACCTTAACAAAATTCAAAGGTTGCAGAAGAATGAGCACCAGAATTGGTAGTTACTTATCAGTTTGAAGTATGATGCTCTTTGTTTCAAATCCTAATTAGTTAGAAATTTTAATTTTTTATAGATTCCAATTTTAATATATTTTTATCAAAATGAGGTTTTCAAGATTCATTTTTATCATTGAAGCTTTCAACTTCATGATTCAGTCACAAAAGCAATATTTATTCATTATAATGTTACCATCTTATACTGCAAGATAGCTTTCTTTAATGTTTTCATTTATATTTCTGGAAATATAAATGTTGCCCAAATAATTGCAATGCCACTTTCTACAGACATATCAGTAAAAACATTTCTCCAAATTGTAAGTTTAATCCAATATGAGTCAAATTATGTTGACTCTAGTATCCTTTCATATTAATTGGATGTTGCTGAAGAGTAAAAAAGCTGTATAAGAAAAGTAGTTTTAAATTACTTGTAGCAAAAAATTCTAGCAAATATAAGCCTTTCACACTTTCTTTTAACTAAAGCACTCCCCTTCCACAACTTTGTTTCTTCATAACTTTATGAAAAATAACTTTTTTATAGATAAAATTTTATGAATACATTCATGAAGAGTTGTGGGCAATACCTACACATCAACTATGTTTTCTCATAGCATTCACATTTTGATGATGCAAATTACAATTATGTTGAAAACAAATTACTTTTGCAGGTTACTTCATTCTTTCCCTTCTGGGATTTGTTAAATGCATATTTTTTAATAAAATGAAACTTTTCAGAGATACCAGCATAATTTGATAAAAAATAAACAGAAATGAAAAAAATACAAAAATAGCATACTAAATGACCACATAGAGGATGGGCTACCTTCGGGTTTGTCTAAAAATAGAGAGATTAACATGGCTAAGTCTAAATAATACCTGATTTCTTCATAAACTCTAATGCTGTCTTTAAGTACTTAGTATTCTAAATTTGTTTATTGAGCAAGTGGGTGCTATTAGAAGAATAAAGGATGCAAAGGAAAATTAGATGTAATATATCAGAAAAATTACACACATGTGTAAATATCATTCTGTGACTAGAAGAAAACTGCCCAAACTCTGCTACTCTCACTAATCCACAAACTTGGGAAACAAGAAAAAATGCATCTAGATATAAAATATTGCCACTGTATTAAACCTATGAAGGAGACAATGAAACTTTCACAGTGAAATAAGCAATAATGTAGAAATGTTTGTTAATTTACTGAGTGGGTGAGAGAGAACTACTACAGCAATTAACACTGACATGCAAATTTTCAAAGACCTTACTATTTAATGTGGACTGAATAAAACAGCGAAGAAATTTCCCTCTTGTTTTTTTTTTTCAGTCAGCATTTAATTTCAGACTGAGAATGTGTGTATGATCATGTGCTTGTATGTGTGTTTGTTGAAAAGTAGATACATTTTGTTTTGTGGTATGTAATGCGAATATTCAACAGTCAGATCATTATATCTGATATTGCAATTCACTAGAATATTACTCACATGATTAAAAATTTTAATCAGTCACCACTTTGCCAGAACTGGCTCCAGCAACAGTTCCATCTTTTTGAGTTTGAGCCTATCCAGCACTATAAATTCAACACACCTTAGCCACTTGACAATGAGCATTGACAGACACCATAGGAGACAGCCAACAGAGATAGTTGGACAGCAGGTGGCCTGAGCTGACTATAAAGGCAATGACATTAGAAATCAATAGCATGACAAGCAGCTAACCACACTTTGACAGCTACTACAATTACACCAAGAACAATATCATTCAAACTCACTTGACGTTTTGTAGTAACAACAACAATTGCTTTTTGTTTATGGAAATCTCAAAGGATTCAATGTTCTTCTTCATACAAGTATAAACAGAAGTAAATTCTCTGGAATTTACAAATTTTATTGGGTTTTTTTGTTGCTGTTGTCCATCAGTAGTTTCATTTGATTTATAGGTTATTTTCTCTTTAATACATACATGGACACTATAATACATATTTGTACACTGTATAACATACATGTAATTCACTTTACACTCGCGTAGTACATGTTAATACATACAAGAAGGATACTTTAATACATTTGCATTATATCTTGGTATAGATGGTCAGCACTCCAAGCATTTGATCCCTGATCTCTCATGGTTCTGTCTCTTTCCCTCTGTTCTACCAGATGTTTAGCCCTTCCTTTATCAGTCTCATCAATCCTTCTATTTGCATGCCTGTCCCGATCTTGTTGTTGGCATTCACCACTATTCTTCAGCTCTCCTTAGCCGCGCTCTTTTCCCACTATCTGTAACCCAACCAGATGTTTACTTTCTTCCTTGTCGAGGCATGATCGAAGAGTAAAAAATTGTATTCACCTTGGAAAAAATTCCTATTACCTCAAAATATTTTTTTAAAATCATTACTTGAAAATATTTCTGAATAATTAAAATATTGTCTGTTTAAAGAAAGCT